>NW_026263249.1:300000-400000 GCF_947179515.1 Apodemus sylvaticus
CAGATCACTATGGAATGAGGGTCATCTTCAAAAGCAACAAAATCAGCAAAAAGCCCACATAAACAGGGAAGATTAACAATTTATTACTCAATGATACCTTGTTCAAGGAAGAAATAAGGAAAAAATATCAAAGATTTTTAGAACTTAATTAAAATGAAGGCACAACGTAACCAAATTTATGGGACACAATAAAAGCATAGCGAAGAGGAAAAGTCAAATCACTGAGTGCCTAGAAAAATAAGCTGGAGAGAACATACGCTAGCAGATTAACAGAATACCTGAAAGCCCTGGAGCAAAAAAGAAGCAAATTCACCAAAGTGGAGTAGAAGGCAGGAAATCATGAAACTCAGGTCTGAAATCAAACAAGTTTCAAGAAAAAGAACTATACAAAGAATCACCAAAATTAGGAGCTGCTTCTTTGAGAAAATCAACAAGATAGATAAACCTGCAGCCAGATTAACCCAAGGGCACAGAGACAGCCCCACATTAACAACAGAAAATGAGGAAATCCAAAAAAATATATCCTACTACAAAATCATATACTCAATGAAACTGGAAAATCTGGATGAAATGGGAAAATTCCTAGACAGATACAAATTACCAAAAGATAAACAGAATCTGATAGACCATCTAAAATGACCCATAATCCCTAAAGAAAAAGAAGTGGTCATTGACAATTTCCCAACCAAAAAAAGCACAGGACCAGATAGCTTTAGTGCAGAATTCTATCAGACATTCAAAGGAGACCTAATGCCAATACTCTTCAAACTACTCTACAAAATAGAAACGGAAGAAACATTACCAAGTCTGGTTCTATAAAGCCACAATTTCGCTGATACCAAAACCACACAAAGATCCAACAACAACAACACCAAAAAAAAAAAAAAAACCTTAGACCAATTTCCCTTATGAATATTGATGCAAAAATCCTCAATTAAATTATTGCCAACTCAATCCAAGAACACATCAAAACATTCATTCATGATGATCAAGTAGACTTCATCCCAGGGATTCGGGGATGGTTCAATATATGAAAATCCATCAATCCATCAATGTAATCCACTATATAAACAGACACACACACAAAAAAAATTACGTGGTCATTTCATTAGATGCTGAAAAAGCATTTGAAAAATTCAGTATACTTTCATGCTTAAAGTGTTGGAAAGAACAAGAATTCAAGGCACATACCTAAACATAATAAAAGCAATATACAGCAAACCATTAGCCAACATCAAACTAAATGGAGATAAACTGGAAGCAATCCCACTAAAATCAGGGACTAAACAAGTCTACCCTCTCTTACCATATCTTTTCAATATTGTACTTCAGGTAATAACTAGAGCAATAAGACAACATAAGGAAGTCAAAGGGATAAAAATTTGAAAGGAAGAAGTCAAACAATCAGTATTTGCAGATGATATGATATTATAAGCACAAGTTCAGGAGCTCAAAGCCCTATGAGAACCCTGGACTCAAAAAACGTGATGCTCATGTTACAGAAGAGCAACAGAAACTCAAAGTACAGGGTTCAGCCAATCAGAGGACTCTGGACCCTCTTAGGGATTGGAAACAGAGCAAAAATTGGTCAGTTTCACTTCCTTTGATGGTTCCTGTGGGAATGAGCAACCTACTGTCCAGGGACACAAGATCGTCTACAGTCACAAGCAAAAGAGTGGCCTCATCTTCTCTGCACATTCCTGGGAAGGTGAAAAGAGGCAAGCCTATGTCTACTGGGTTTGAAGTATCTATGGTTTTTCACCAGATGAATGCCATAGTGCCTGCAACATATACAAAACACAGTATTAGAGATGCCAATGGAAAATTCAAACAAGATCATACAGTACCTGGGCCATCTTTTGCTGATTCTTCTGCTGGCCAACATGGACAGGTAATTCCCCCACATTTTCAAGGTTCTTTACACCCTTCACTAACCAAGGGGATCTGGGATGTTTCACTTCTATGCAGGATTCTCAGGGCCTGCCCCTAACCACTCATGATATTCTTGACCTCACCAAAATATTTCAAGGGTTGGTGGAACATTCTATACCTGCTGAGGCATTGCAAAGACCTCCCACTACTGCTGAAAAGAAAATCGTTTATGTTTCCTCTTCTGGAAGGGGTTTCAAAATTTTATCCCCTACCCTACATGTCTCAAATCTCTCCTATTCTTCTCCAAAGAATATTGGACAAGTACCCTCCATTCAGGGGGACCTACAACAGGTCCCATTAGACAAAGAGGAATCTAAACCTTCTTCTCCCACATGTAAGTTCAGTGATTTCTCATTTTCCCAAAATGTATCAAGTCCTACCATCACTCCCAAAATGAGTTTAAATGGTTTTAGAGCTGGAAAAGTACAGAAGAGAGCTAAGTCCACTCACAAACACAGCCAAACATGTTCCCTCTCTCTCCCAAAATGCACTATGCAATCTGTTTCCAGTAAAGTGAGTTTGAGACCTAACCCTGGTGACCATGGGAATATCAGAATTTCCCCCAATCAAGCAAGAATGCTTTCCAAGTACTCTACCTTTAAAAAATGTTCACAGATCCTCTCCTTCAGTCCAAAGAGTAGTAAATGAAACCACAATCCCTCAAGTGATCCTCACAGTGCTCATACCTGACATAACAGAAACAAACATTTCCACATCTAAACCAGAAGTTCAAGGAACTAAATGGACTCATGAGAGTTCCACTCATATGCAAGATGTAGTAGAGACACATGAGTTGATGCATGGGTCTCTTGTGCCTTCTGCACATACACAAATTGAACTAGCTCTCTCATCATGTACCACCGGTCCTCTGATATGTTCCCAATCTGTCACGGAAGCACTAGGATTGTCCCACTCTACAAAAGAGACTCAAAGACAAGTTCTCAAAAGTGATATCCCACAGAAAGTGAGATTAAGCCATTCTCTTGCTATGAAAAATGAATCTGAAGATGCCCATTCAAACAGAACAAGAATGAAATGTACTCTCTCTAAAAAACTCTTCAAAAAGTCCAAAAAGGACCAAGATTTATTCAAATATCACCTACCAGCCAAAAGGGGCCTCTTGACTTGTCACCAGACCCAAAATAGCCAAGGTTGTGCCCAATCATTCCCAGTGAGCCATGCAAGCTCTGTACAGTACTCTGAAATGAAACACCATTCCTTGCCTCCCAAATGGACTCTAGGACATTTAGAAACCCTGGGAGAGCATGTAAAAATTCCCACATGTACATCACAGATGGTAGGATTTCCAAAATCTTCATCTGTTTCCCTATTTCATAAAGAGACTGTAGGACAGTACTCTACAAAAGGAATTGTACCCACAGTTCCATCTTTACAAAAGACTCATAGATCTGAAACATAGCTCTCTCATCATGTACCACCGGTCCTCTGATATGTTCCCAATCTGTCACAGAGGCACTAGGATTGTCCCACTCTACAGAAGAGACTCAAAGACAAGTTCTCAAAAGTGATATCCATATGGACATATTCCAAACCTTCCAAAGTTTCTGGATACAACTGAAGGTTAGCAAGGGGCTAAGACACTTGACATGTACACACAAGAATCTGTAGCATCCTGTACAGCTAATAAATGGGATTTCTTGCATTCTCCCTGTACACAAGAATACTTAATACCTCCTCAAGCTTCACAGGAGGCTATGGGAACTTTCCTATTTCCTAAAGGGACTTAACTGCCTACACCATCTACAGAAGATGCTACAAACCCTTTTGCATCTATACATAGGACTGTTGGTCATTCCCCAGACCCACAAATATCTCCAGAACATCTTCCAAATACATCAAAGACTCTGATTCCCACTTTGTGAAGGGGCCCTGGAAAATGTTTTACCCATCAAGCTGGCTATGAAACCTGACACTTCTGTACAAAAGGCGTTATCACTTTCTCCTCCTAGAGAAAGTTTTCCTGGAACATCCACAAGTAAACAAGGAGGCCTAGAAACTTCCCTAACTTCTCATGAGGCTGTTAGACCTCTCACTTATGTCTGTAGTACTCAAGGAGAGACCACAATTACACAGGTATCTTTCTTACTTTCCCTTCAAATTGAAAAAAAAGTTCAACATAAGTACAGTTACATTAAACACATTAAGATCTTCCCCATCAGACAAAGAGTCCATAGGATATACCATATTTGAACAGGGTACTTTACAGTTATCTTCATCTACCCAACAGAGTTTTGTTTACATGCTTTCTCTTGGGAGGAAAAAGTAGACATTTCCCATCTACCAAAGATATTCCCAGGCATTCAGTTTCTAGAAAACACAAGTTTTTATCCTTCTGATAAAGAAGACTTCGGAACTTCTGAAAAAGTGGGGCTTGTATCATCTCCTGCTGCCAAAGAACCATCAAAAGTTACACCTACTCCTCAGGTGCATCCTACACCTTCTATATCTGTACAAAATACCTTGGAATATTTTACAAATGACCAAGGTACTATGGAAAGTTGTCAAACTTCCAAAGGGCATGCTAGACATTCCATTACTTTCCAAAAGTCTCAAGGACTTTCTGTCTCTACCGATAAATCACTAGTATGTTCACCATTTCCTCCAGAAGTTGTGGGACTTTCTTCATGTCTCTTAAGTGCTCCAGAATATTTTCCCTAGCATAGTAACTTTGCAAATCAAACCTCAGGACTTCACAACCTCTTCTATATTACAAAGGGACTAAGGGAAAGTCCACATCTAAAAAATATCATGTAGAAGTATTGCCATAGCATGCAGAAGAATGTGAATTGATCCATCCTTGTCTCCTTGTACTAAACTCAAATCCAAATGGATCAAGGACCTTCACATAAAGCCAGACACTCTGAAGCTAATAGAAAAGAAACTGGGGAAGACCCTTGAGGACATCGGTACAGGGAGAAAGTTTCTGAACAGAACACCAATAGCGTATGCTCTAAGAGCAAGAATTGACAAATGGGACCTCATAAAATTACAAAGTTTCTGTAAGGCAAAGGAAACCATCAAGAGGACAAATCGGCAACCAACAAATTGGGAAAAGATCTTCACCAATCCTACATCAGATAGAGGGCTAATATCCAATATATATAAAGAACTCAGGAAGTTAGACTCCAGAAAACGGAACAACCCTATTAAAAAATGGGGTACAGAGTTAAACAAAGAATTCTCACCTGAAGAACTTCGGATGATGGAGAAGCATCTTAAAAAATGCTCAACTTCATTAGTCATTAGGGAAATGCAAATCAAAACAACACTAAGATTTCATCTTACACCAGTCAGAATGGCTAAGATTAAAAATTCAGGAGACAGCAGGTGTTGGAGAGGGTGTGGAGAAAGAGGAACACTCCTCCACTGCTGGTGGGGTTGCAAATTGATACAACCACACTGGAAATCAGTCTGGTGGTTCCTCCGAAAACTGGGCACCTCACTTCCAGAAGATCCTGCTATACCACTCCTGGGCATATACCCAGAGGATTCCCCACCATGTAATAAGGATACAAGCTCTACTATGTTCATAGCAGCCCTATTTATAATTGCCAGAAGCTGGAAAGAACCCAGGTATCCCTCAACGGAAGAGTACATGCAAAACATGTGGTATATCTACACAATGGATTACTATTCAGCCATTAGAAACAATGAATTAATGATATTCTTAAGCAAATGGATGGAGCTAGAGAACATCATACTAAATGAGGTAACCCAGACTCAAAAGGTGAATCATGGTATGCACTCACTAATAAGTGGATATTAACCTAGAAAACTGGAATACCCAAAACATAATCCACACATCATCTGAGGTACAAGAAGAAAGGAGGAGTGGCCCCTGGTTCTGGAAAGACTCAATGAAGCAGTATTCGGCAAAACCAGAATGGGGAAGTGGGAAGGGGTGGGTTGGAGGACAGGGGAAGAGAAGGAGGCTTACGGGACTTTCGGGGAGTGGGGGGCTAGAAAAGGGGAAATCATTTGAAATGTAAATAAATTATATCGAATAAAAAAATTAAAAAAAAAGTATTGCCATTAGCCCAAACACATCGGAAAACTTTCATTTGATTTAGAGAATCAAAAAGTCTTTCTGCCTCCAGCACTCTTGCTGCACAACATTTTCCATCCAACCTAAGATCTCTTTCACCATCAAAATGTAGGCACGGATACCTAGAAACTTTACCAACTCTTCAAATGTCTTTAGGAGCTTATGCGTCTTCCCCTGGAGTTCTGTGTGCCCAGGGACAAAAAGAAACTTTGCTATTTGGTAACGGTGTTCAGAAATCTTTTCCATCCTCATTAAGTTTTGAAGGATATTTTCCCAAAATCACAGGAGGTCTGAAATATTCCTCACCAGCACACATGGTTTTGGGATATGTCCCTCTAGCTCAGATGCCTATGGAAACTTCTTTATCATCACCTGGGTTTACAAGTCCTTTGATGTCTTTGCCAAGCACTCTGGATCTTTCCACAAAAACTCAGAGTAATACTCCTACTTCACCAACGACCCAAGGAACTCTTGCACCCTTGTTTTCTCTCCCACCTAAAATGGGAACCTACCAATCTACACAAAAGATCCTCAATCCTATTATACCTGGTCCAGAACATCTGTTAATTTCCCTTTCTGCCACCGTGACTCCTGGATTCATACCCCAAAGCCTCTAAGCCATTTTTTCTCTTCTCATGAGTCTCTATCAAATGTGACACCTACTCCAGGAGGTCTAGATTTATCTCAGTACGGTTCTGGGGACCCCGCAAATGATATGCCATCTACCCAGTGGCAACTGGGAATTCCTTCATCCTCAGAAGGAAGTGTAGCAGTTTTGTCTTATGACCAAGCAGCTGTGAGACTTCCCTATCTGCACAACCACCTCTTGAACAATCCACATCAGCACAGATACTCCCTGCCCTGTCTAGGTGATATGACACATCCCCTGACTTCCCAGGGTACTAAAGGACCATTGCAACCTGAGGGTGTGTGTATGGGGACATATTCACTTGCTCAGGGATCTCTAGTACATTTGAAAAAAGTCTCAGATTTTTCAAGACATAAGCATTCTAGTCCTGATCCTGTGAGAATTTCTATACCTGCTCTTGCTTCAGAGGCTTTTGTATCTTCTTCTTCTTCTTGCCAAGGATCTCAAGAGTCTTTTTTATGCAAAAATGAGGATGTAAAAGACTCACTCTCTGCACCAAATGCACAAAGACATCCATTTACTACTCAGGTCTTAGAAACTTTGGAAAATACCCAAGGGCCACTAAACCTTTACAAACCGTCTATTCCGAATGTGCATATTTGCAATCTACACTTGGGGATTTTTCTTAGCAAAGGACTCTTGATATATCACCACAGGTACAAGGGAACCTAGAGCCTTTGGTATCTGCCCAAGGGAAAGGTACAAAAAATAAAACTGAAAAAGAAAATTTGAGACAGTCTCTATCACAACAAGGACCTGTAGAACCATCTCTACATAATACAGGTGTTTAAGGATCTTCCCAACATGTTCATAGGAAGGCCCAAATATTGCCTTCTAAACAAGAGGCTGAGAAACTTGCTCTATCTCATCAAGCTTCTACGAGCCTTCACAAATATGAAACTTGGACTCCAGAAAATTTACTACCTGAACAAAGATCTTCTTCATTTATGCAGGAAACTAAACAATACTCATCTTCCCAAAGGAGTGTGAAACCTTCTTCATCTGTACCACATGCTAATAAAGTTCCCCAAATTACATCAGAGACTCTAACAAATGTAAGGTGTAAGAAAAGGTCTCTTGAAAACTCTTTGTCTGTCGAGGGTACTGTGGATTCTTTGTCATCTAACACAGGGTTTCAAGTTCATTCAACATATTTCCAAAATAAATTAGGGAAATCGTCATATATGATAGAATCTCAGGATACCTCTCCATCTCTCCAAGGGACTACAGGTCATTAGCCTTATAAAGGGAGTGTGATAATGCATAAATTTAAAACTAAGACTTTAGAAAAGTTGTCATTTGAACCAGTTACTTCTTCATCTACCAAAGAAAGTAAAAAAAAAAAAAAAAAAAAAAAATGTGTCAAATTCTCAAGGAAGTATGAAACCTACATCATCTGTACCACATGATCATAAAACTCTACAAAGTACATCAGGGACACTGACAACTGTGAGATGTAATCAAATGCTATAAATCATTTCAGTACTACACAGGGTACTGTCGGTACTTCACCATCTACCCCATGGTTTCAAGAGCATTCAGCATCTTTCCAAAATAAAGTAGGTCACTCATCACAGAGGACAGAATCTCATGATTTTCTCTGTCAGTCCAAGAGACTGCAGACACTTTTCCAACTCCCACAGGGCATGCAGGACATTCCCACTATGACAGTGGATCTCAGGAAACTTCTTGGGAAATCGTAAAGGATTTAGCATATTTGCTATCTACCAAACTTTGATTATCTACCAGGACAACTCTAAATCATTCACCATGCACACACCATGCACACAAGAGTCTCTCCAGCCATCATCTGTACTGAAGAATCAGGGTACCTCTGAGTCTGCGCGGTGTACTCATATACATTTATCATCTTTCTCAGGTTCTTTGTTAATACGTCCATGTGTGTCGAGGACTACATTGTCACATGGCCCAAAGAAGCATGGCCTATTCTCACCAACATACCCAAACCCTCCACCTACTTTGCAGAAAGTTGTGACAAGTAGTCCCTATTCACAAGCAACCATTGAACGGAATGCATCAACAAAAATTTCTGCATTGCCCTCACGATTTATTCAAGTTCATGGACAAGCTACCCTTTGTGCACAAACCAATTTGGGGCAGCTTATAGCTGCACAGGGTGTTGAAGAACTTTTGCTTCCTAGCTCAGAGACTCGAGGTAAAGAAGAAAGTGAGAAGCAAGAACTAGAATATTTTCTATCTCCCCATGTTTCTCTGGGACACTCTTTGCCTGCAAAACTTACCTTAGAATTTTTGACATCTGCACAAGGTGTTCTGGGACCTTCCCTATCTGCCCAAGGGTCACAGAAACTATCAGAATCCAATCAGGAACCCTCAGGATCTGTGTCACTTATTTCAAAGACTGTGAAACATCCAACTCATTCCCAGAGGTCTCTCAAATTTTCTCTATCTGCTCAACAAACTGTACCATGCTCATCATTTTCACCAAAGACTACTAGACATTTCCTATATAGCCAGGAAAGTCTGGGAACTTTATACATCTTCCCCAACAAATGACAAATGTTCCCAGGAACTCTGGTGTGTGTATTTAGTCCCGAATCCCAAGTGGAATGTAGTGAATGTTCTCCATTCCTTTGGATGAATGACAAAGAACTTTGAACAGACAATGTTCTTTTTGGAGCTGTGAAGTTTTTCTTGTGCCCTTTAGAAAGCAGCAAACATCCTACAGCCGCTGGATTAGATCATAATTGTGCCTGACCACCTGGTGTTGCTGGGGAGTATTCTGGTAGGTTTCAAACATCACATTTTTGTAGAGACTCTTCTGGGACGGATCCAACAAAGTCCACTCTTCCTCAGTGAATTTCACATGCACATCATCAAAAGTCACTGCATCCTAAATATCCCATACAAGTGTACAACACAAAGCATGATACTAACATCACCGGAAAATAAATATATGCTTTCTCAGAGATATATTCACATAATTCTCGTGCTTGCTCTGCTTATTTTCTGACTCAGAATTTATAATTACTGTGTCATTTTAGAAGGAGCTTTAATTATAAGATACACCTCTGTTACTTTTGAACACTTTGGATAGGATACAGCTTTGCCAGAGAAATGCTAATTGAGAGGGAGATGCAGAGGAAACAGATCCACAATACCGAGAACACATCTGAAAAATTGTATGAACAATTGCTAACAACAAACATGATGGGCAAACTGGGTGTATTTTCTCATGTCTTTAATCACAGAGGCACAGGCAGGTATATGCCATTTAGCTAGACACCGGCATGGCCTTTGTAATGTTTTCTAGGAGACTAAAATGTATATTTTAAGATCCTCAATCCCTACAAAAAAACAACCATGGGAAAAAATGATACTAAACTCAAAGTTCTTTATGAAAGTTCTTACAACGAATTATAAATTCACAGAACATCTGTATTTACCTGGCAGAAATATGAAGTCTAATCTATAACATTTGGTCAAATTTCAATACTAAAGATATGGATGAAAAACCACAGAGCCAGGCAGTGGTGGCGCACACCTGTAATCCCAGCACTCTGGGAGGTAGAGGCAGGTGAATTTCTGAGTTCGAAGCCAGCCTGGTCTATAATGTGAGTTCCAGGACAGCCAGGGCTATACAGAGAAACCCTGTCTCGAAAAAACCAAATCCAAAAAACAAAACAAAACAAAAAGAAAAACCACACAAAAATATGCTAATATTACAAATACAAGACATGTGTCTTTTGTGGTTTCTCTACTACTTTCAGGACAGAGAAAGCTACACAGCGAAATTTGTTTTGGAAAAGAAAAGCAAAATAAATAAATAAATAAATAAATAAATAAATAAATAAATATAAAAATATAAAACAACTAGACTTGTAAAATAGATTATCACTGATTAGCCACCAACCAAGAAACATACACAGAATGGACTAAGGTCCCCAAAATATATGTAGTTCATGAGCTACTCAATCTTCATGTGTTTCCACCAACAAATGGAGTAGGAGATATAACTAATGGCTTCTCAGCCTTTTGACTAAAATCAAGTATAGGGGATGTCCCTTATGCTCTTGAATGTCTGTCCAAACTGTTCACCTAACTTGGTTGCCTTGTCTGACCTCAGTAAGAGAGATAATCCTAACCATCCAGAAATGTGAAATGCCAAGGTTGGTAGATACTCCCGTGGTCCCCGAGCTCCTTAGAGAGATAAAAGGAGTTAGGAATGAAGGAATGTGTAAAGTGGAGTGAAGAGATGGTAGCAATTCGAATTTAAATAAAATAAAGAAATAATAATGAATAAGTGGGAAAATGAACAAACACACACATTAGCATGAAAATATAGAAACCAGCACATTCATTTCAAATGTTACCCCATTCAATATTTCAGGGTGTAAGCCAAGGAGAAAAGATTCTTTTCCAAAATATCACATGAACTACCTCTCTCTAAAAATTTCAGAGTCTATTTTCCACCCAAATAGTATGATCTCGATTTCCTCTTGTTGCATATTGTCAACACTCCAAATTTACATCCTATAAGAACAACTGATTAAACTCATGAACAGCTTTCTATGACTTTTGCCATCTCAATTTCTAATAATTTCCATATCCCTCAAAACAGAACCTAGACTCTGTCCAGCAGCAAAATCATCTATTGATACCATTTTTGTTGTTGTTGTTGTTGTTCTAACTTGCTACTATCTTGCTGTAGTAGAATCCTGAAGCAAAAAACATCTCATAAAAACAATAATAAATCTCATAATAAATCGTTGCTGTTAATGGTTCTGGCAGATATCAGTTCACCACTTTGGGAGCTTAGAATAGAACAGAAGCTACAAACAGTAGGCAAAAGCACGGACAAACATCATTTCTTGGCTTGTTCTTTAGATTGGTCCATGTGGCATGCTCAGGAAGTCCTCTCATCCATCCTAGGCCCACTTGCTTATGAATATTGTCACACTCATAATCATCAACACTATCACTCACAGACATAGCAACTGCCATTTTGATGAGGACACATCCACAACTGAGGCTCCTTCAGATGACTGTAGCTCTGAAATGTAGAAATGATGGCAGCTTCACCTCTCTCCTGACTATGGATCCTTGTGGATTGCTAAGAGTATCTCTTACTGACCACCTCCTCTCGAAGCTTTTAACATTAGTCAGCATTTCCTCTTCAACATACCAACCAAACAGGTCAGCAAAAGGGGCAACAGTCAACCAACATTTTCTAAAAATCTAGACAGCAAACCATAAGCCAGGAGTAAACTCCCACCCAAAAATGACACCCTGAGAAACCAGTACCTAGAGACATAATCACCACAAATGCAGCTGCCCAAACACCAGCATAGGATAATAATGAACACTGGCCAGGAAAAAAAATCACCAACCTCAGTTTCTCACTCTCTTCTCTTGCCCCATACATCCTCTTTTGCAGCTATCTCTTCCATGATTTAGTTTATTTTCTCAGGACATGTCAGAGAAGTTAAAGAAGAAGGAGGAGGAGCAGATGAAAAGAAGGAGAAGGTGAATAACAAGAAAGAAGAAGAAGAAGAAGAAGAAGAAGAAGAAGAAGAAGAAGAAGAAGAAGAAGAAGAAGAAGAAGAAGAAGAAGAATCAATCAACATAAAGGTCTAGAAAATATTTAATATTTCAAATGAAATAATGAATGAAAACTCTCTTAAACTAAAGAAGATGCCTGTTAATGAATTGGAAGCATCAAAAGTAGAAAAACAATGAGAAAGAGGTCCTTCATTTGCCGCATAATAATCAAAACACTAAACATACAGGTTAAAGAAATATAAAAAAAACTACAGCAGAAAAAAGTAAGAAACTAAACAAAATAAAAACTAGTAATGTATGAAATCAGAACTATTAGCTTCATATCCATCTTATTTTTATGGAATTATTTCATTACACAATGTTCTCCCTGCATGTATTCCTGCAGGCCAGAAGAGGGCACCAGATCCCATTACATATGGTTGTGAGGCACCATGTGGTTGCTAAGAATTGAACTCATGAACTGTGTAGGAACAGTCACAGCTCTTAACCTCTAAGCCATCTCTCCAGGTCTATTCCTGCTTTCTTCTTGTATATTATAAAAGACAAAAAGATGCTGCGTAGTCTCAGAAAGCACCCATGCTTCTACAAGAAATCAACTGGTCCAGATGTTTTGAACAGAATTACAATCAGCCATGATACTGAAATTATTCAGAGATCATGGCCTGAACTATCAAGTAAGAAGCAACCACTAGAAACCTCACAGGAAGTCACATCTGGATGATCATTCCAATCCAACCCCATAGAGGACACACTGCTCAACCACATGTTCCTCCCCATTGTGGGCAGTGATCTTGTACTCACCATGTCTTGATTTCAGAGTTTCCCTGGGGTCCTCTCACAGCACACTACAGCAGAGCTCAGAGCAGGACACACAGAAGCATTCAAGCTGCACACCCACAGGGAAAACGCTCAATCAGCATAAATGTCTAGAAAACATTTCCAAATGAAACCATAACTGAAAACTTTCTTAAACTAATGGAGGTGCCTGTTAATGTAAAAGAAGCATCCAAAATATCAAACAGATTGTAGAAAAGTGTCTTTCCTGCACAGTAATCAAAACAGCAAGCATCAAAGGAAAACAATATGAATAACTACTACATAAATAACTAACAAAACTAAAGAAAAAAAAAATAGCCTGGGACCTAGCCCCGTCCATCCCACAGCCTTTCACCCCAGCCAGCTCCAACCTGATCATTTATGTTCCTTGGGAAAGCGCCAGCCCAGACCTCTGTAAACTCTACCAAGTCTTTGTCATGTCACAGCCCAGCCTGTGTCATTAAGGAACAGAATGCAGTTTATTGGCCTGTGAATTCCCTTCCTGTCTCACCAGCTCACAGACAGAAGCCAGAGACGGGCGCACAGCCCAGCGATCCATGGCGGCCAGGCTCGGCTTCTGTTCCCACAGGAGGGTCGTGTTAGGAGGCCACTGTTCCTGCCTGGAGGAGCACAGAGAGAGTTTTCACTTGACCAGGTGCAAACTTTCCAGAGCAGGAAGCCCGCGCCTTGCCCAGCCACTGTCCCGGCCTGGAGGAGCACAGAGAGGGTTTGCACTTGGCCCTGCTGCAAACTTTCCAGAGCAGAGCAGGAAGCCTGAGCCTTGCCCGGCCACTGTGCCCACCTGGAGGAGCACAGAGAGGGTTTGCACTCCGCCCTGCTGCAAACTTTCCAGAGCGGGAAGCCCGCGCCTTGCCTGGCCATTGTCCCTGCCTGGAGGAGCACAGAGAGGGTTTGCACTCTGCCCCGCTGCAAATTTCCAGAGCGGAAGCCTGCGACTTGCCTGGCCTCTCCAAACTCACAGACCACTTCTGCTGAGACAACAGGAGGATAGCCCAGAGTTACTCCAGAGTTCACACACATCCTCAGCATGGAGCCCTATCTTCATCTGAAAGCGCACAGGAATGTGGTCCCATTCCACAAGTCTAGGCCTGGCTGCTCAGAGCCCAGGGAGCTCAGCAATCCCAGCAGTTGCTAAATACACGCACTCACCTACTTTCTGCCTCTGCCAGACCTCTGACCAACACGCACATTAAAACTCCCAGCCCACTTTCATTCATAAAAATTAAAGACAGGAAATGACGACATTCCAGGAGGCTGGATGCAGGGCAGGCGCTGCGCTGACGTCAGGCGTGGTGCCAACGGTTGCCGGGTGACAGACAGGGACAGTAATGTGGCGCCCGCCAGGGGCTGAGGTGCATGGTCACGGGGAGGGGGCGGGGTGCGGGTGACGTCAGGGGGCATGGCCAGCGGTTACTGGGTGACAAGCAGGGAATCCAACATGGCTTCCGCCCAGGGCTGAGATAGATGGGCGAGGGGCGGGGTTGGCGTGATGTCGGGGGCAGGGCCAGCAGTCTCTGAGTGACTGACAGTGATGCCAATGTGACATTTTCACTGAATTTGAAAAAATTTATAAATATGTGTGTTAAAATTGAAGAATTTGATGTACAATAATACACATGAAAGTGTAAACATAGATAATACATTAAAACTGCCTGACAAACCATGTAAAAAAATTCTCAACAAATTGATGGCTTTCATGGAAAATACTTCTTATAAAATTGAAGAAATATACAGAAAATGTATTTAAAATTAAGATTTGGCATTGAAAATAAATACACATAAAAAGTTGACAAAGAAAAGTAAATGTGTAGGCAAACTCAATTTTAGGAAAAAATTGAAAAATAAAGTGTTAAAATTGAATTATCAGTTGGAAAATAATAATGGTAAAAGATAAATCATCTTTACTAAATCAAGCACTTACAAACATTTTCTTATTAAATTGATGATTTACATGGAAAATATTTCTGATAAAATTGAAAAGTGCATAGAAAAGTAGTGTTAAATTGAAGATTTTTCATGGGAAATTTAAATAGAAATATTTTCAGATAAAATTAAAGCTTCTCCTAACTAATATTCTATTAATATTGAAGAAATATATACAAATATGTGTTAAAATTGAAGTAGCTGGAAAATAATAATAGTAAAATGGTAAATATAGAAAAAATATATATAAATATACTATATAATATATACAAGATTACTCAGATCTGACACTCTGACCGAAGAGAACAAAAAAGAATAATCTTGTTTTCCTGATCGCTGTCCGCAGGCATCATCTCCAAGCAAGACCGTCCTGAGAACGTCCCTCCCATCCTGAATCTCCACATGCTGAAGGTGACCCTGGAACTGCCTTCTAACAAGTTCATGCGGCCAAAGCCTAGGAAGAAAGTGGACATATCAAGTCTTCTGCTACCAACGTGATGGGCTGTCTCTTCTCTCCATCCTGACCCAGGTCTCCACAGCTAACACATTTGGAAATAAAGTACAGCACTTTCCCATTGTTCTGACACTGACAAATCTCAGTGGCTGAGACCTCTGGCTTTTGAAAGGGAGGTGATCAGCTTTTGTGTCCCAGGAGAGTCTCCCGGGATGGGCCCCTCAGCTTCTGTTCAGTAGAGGGAGAGCATTAACCGGAAGGCAAAGCCTGTTCCCCATGACATAAACAATCCCTTGTCTGAACAGTCTAGTGAAACCTGGAGAGCTCTGGGCATCCCCTGTGATGTCACCAGTGATGTCACAACACTCACTGCTCTCAGGGCTTTCAATTAGTCCCTAGAGAGTTCACCCATATTTATGTCTGCAAGATGGAAGAAGAGTCTACTTGAGAGTGAGAATGGGGAGCTTAGAGAAATGAGAGAGAGGCCAAAGGAATTTGGCTTTCCATCTCACTGTAAACCAGCAAGGAAGTTGTGGTCCTGGGAAAGGCACAGGGAGTCATGTAACAGCGATGTTAAAATTCCTGGAGTAGGCACACTTGAGCCTGGCTTCCCAGAAGTGGCTAACAGGAAATAGTGCCAATGTAAATTTAATAAACATGCCTGTTTATCATAATTCCTGAAGTGTGAGTATTCTACTTCATTTGTTTGTCCAATACCTAAGACAAGAGGTGGCTAGTCCAAAGCTATTATGCTGTAAATTTTTATACTTTCCTCTTTTTGGAAATGGGAGTATAACCTGGGGACAAAAGGAGACCATAATATCTCAGGGAGGAAATTATATCTGCTAGTTTATATGAGTTCATTACTCTACTCTCAGTTTGTTTTTTTTAATGTACAGTAGCTATCAGACTATATTAACTCATGAAAAATAGTGTTATGAGACATTACATTCTCAGAACTTCTCTGACAGTCTGAAAAAATAAAATCCTAAAATTCCTTAATTGGCAGATTTGTTGTCAGACATATCTTTAATGCAGTCAAACAACTATCAGAATCAGAGATTGGATACATTTTCCTGTTCAGGAATCTTTAAGTCGTTCAGTTGGATGATTTTTCAGTCTTTTTATGATGGTTTTTAATCCACAGCTATTTAATCCACAGTCATGAGCCTAGAATCCACAACAGGGCATCTGATTATGAACACTTCATATGGGGACTTAGGGACTGTGCCATTTTTTTTTCTGGTTTCCATAGCTAGTTGGTTGGTGGCTATGAAGACAAGTTGTAAACTGTGTAGTTGTTTAAAAGCTTGGAGAGGCCGTCTCTATAGTCATCATAAAAATGTGTAGGGAGGCAAACAAAATACCTGTCTGCTTAGATACCCAAACCTCTACAGGCTGATGGCCGATCTGAGATCCACAGAGCAGGCATTTCAAGCCTGTGCTAAAATCTTTCCTGTCTCACTGGATTCCAGGTGTGCTCTCTTACTCTTTGGTCCTCAGCCTGGTCTGTGCATTCTCTATGCCTTCCCACTTTGCAAGTTTACTTGTGCTCCTCTAACTGCAGAGGCAGGGATATGCCACAAATATCCTCTATCAACAACTGTTATCAAAAATTAGGAAAAGAAATTGGACAATCTGACCACTCACCTGATGCCTATTGAGAGAAATGAGCTGCAAGATTGCCTGGCATTTATCCCTGACAAATGGACTGATAAATTGGACTATAGCCATTCATTGTTTCCAAATTCATAGTGTCATTCGTGGATCTGCAATGCCCCACTCATCTTATATTTTCAATTTTTTTGTTCTGTGTGGTTGTACCTCCAGGATGTCACTGTGCCCACCATTATGTCCATAAGTGGTTCTCCAAAGAATAGTGTACCTTGGTACACTTTGGAGACCCTTAGCCGTTTATAGAGTTGTCTTGGTTTTAATCCCCACAATAACTTGCAATTTCTGACTGATTTTGCTCCTGAGAAAAGAGTGGGATAGACTGCATTCCCTATCCTACTGAGTGACCTCATGCAAACAGGGCACCCTCAGTTGGATACATAGCCCTTGTTCACCTAGTGTCAGGATATCATGTTTCATGATTGAGTATTGATTAACAGTTGATTGATGATCAGTAATTTATCAGTTATTGATCCATATTCTGCCCCTCATTAGCCGTCATACCCCCTACAAGCCTCAGCCTCACCACACACACACTAGCTAGACTCTCAAGCTTCAACAAAGTACCTTAGGCTCCGCCCCAGGCCCCGCCTCTGCATTCCTAAGCACTCAGTGTGACCACTCAGACCTATGGCCCTATCTCCTCTGCTCCTGAGCTCCAACCTCAATCTCACCACTCTGCCCTCAGGCAATGCCTCCTGCATGCAGAGCTTGCCCTCAAACTAGCTGCTCTGCCCTCAGGCCCTAACCCTATGCTCCTAAGCCCCACCCTCAGTCTGACTGCTCCTCACTTTAGCCCTGCCATCTGCGTGCGGACAGTACACAGGATCCAGAATATTGACCCCATGGTATGTGTTCTTTGAGGACCACCATGTGCTGATATTTTGTTTTAGGCCAGTGTTCTTGGGAGTCTACATGCCTAGGAACATGTCCTACCACAGGGCATATTCTTTGTATGAGAAGGTAAATTTAGGTCATTTGCAGGTAATATCACACCTACAAAGATTAGAGAATGAGGACAATGAAGCATCGGAGAACCACAAGAAGCTCAAGAAGAAGAAATGCTTCTACTGCTAAGTGCCTCTCAGGGATCCTATCGGTTGTGGAATGTTCATTTCTAGCTTTGTTTTTGGACTGCAGATTCTGTAGTTCTTATTTTATCACTTTTACCTCTTTCCCATCAGATAAATTGTGGGATTTGGACCACATTTTGTTAAACGTGAAAGAGACTGTTATCCCTCCCAGCATTGTCTTTTCAGTCTCATGAGCATTAAGAATAAAAAAAAAAAAAACAGTATGGCAGCTCTGGGCTCAGACAGGGTTTGCAAATCTGATTGCTATGAAACAAATATATAGAATATCCTCCCTTGGGTCTCTTGTACTATCTTGAGAATATTTATCCTCTATACAAAATTTTTTGTTTTCCTCTTACCTTTGTCAATCAGAGACTCACAAGTATGCCTATTATTTATGGTCTAGGGAAAAGAGTTCTCATGGCTTATATTGCCCTTTTCTAGTTTTCATGGGTTTCTGTGGCCAGGAAGTGTTTTTATAACTAAACCATCCATTTACCTGATTATTTTATCCATGGAACTTTACAAGCTCTTAATCTATATTTATGTTATTTGTAAAAGTATATGTCTATATATTAATCTACACACACACACGCACACACATATTCAAATGTATACACACACACACACACACACACACACATACACACACATTATAATTTTATATAATGAAAATCCTGTTAGGGCCTTTGCAGAGGATGGAGGTTAGAGTGAATTAAAGTCTCTGTAGAGACACTCCTTTTCTTGAAGCCTCCACCTCACATGTAAATGGGCTGTTCATTATCCTTTCTTTCTGAAGGCTCTTGGGATAGAACTGATCCTAATGCATTGCACATTCATACAAATACTCTACCAATGAGTTGCAGGTCTAGAATACCATTCATCATCTACAAAATTACAAGGTAGACTGAATGAAGGCATTTAGCTTGGAATTTGATCATGCATAGATTGGCCATCATAGAGGATGGCTGAAAGAATGCTGTCAAGTTTGGTGATGTTTAGCTACCTGATAGAGAAATTACACTCCACCAACTGTAATAAGGACATTTCAGTCTGGGAAAGTCTGAAATAAAAATATTCTACGCCTGTACATGTGCCAGTAGAAGATACCAGGTTAATCTATACATCTAGGAGCATTATTCAAAGCAACCACACATTATGCTGAGGACCCAATCTTGAATAAGTCATAGCCCGACCCAGGTTCCTTCCAGGAAATAGTATGGACATGAAGACATACTCAATAAGCTAGTTCCTTGATAGTGTGTCTTAAACATAGTATGACAAAGTTTCTAGTATGCACTTTCTTTTTCAGGGTCAGCTCAAATAGATGAGGTGACTTAAGGCATAGAGATAAAAATCTGTCAAGATGCTCTGGATATTGATCTTTGAAAAGCTCCAGTTTGCCTGGAACTGACTGAGGCCCATTAGATCCCTACCTCCACATTTTACTCTCTGGCTTACATCCACTCTCAGTAAGTCAGTGACACTCCATAAATCATAAATCATTTGTCAATGAACAGACTTAGCATGGATAGAGTCTAAGAAAGAGGTGTCTTATAGTAGAAAAAAAAAAGTCTAGAATGGTGGGTGCAAGCTGGTGGCCAATGTTCCTCTCAAGAAAGCTTTGCCACCTCCTTTCTCTTTCTCCTATTGTCTTTCTTTCTGATCAGTTTACACTGAAGATCTCCAGTCAGCTCCCTTTCTCTCTAAGTGTTGCCTGTGTCAATTCTCCAATTAGTTCTCTCTTGCTAATCTGAAAACATTCTCTTGATAGTTCCTCTCTTGCATCTCATAAGCCCAGTCACTTATTTTACATATAAATCCAGTTAATTACTCCTGCTCTCTTTTTTTATTTTCTTATAAATAGGCATCATGTTAACCTAATCTCTTGCTTCTTAGGGACAACAATCACATATTTCCCTATAAGTTTGCAAAATAAATTAGAAATCTGCTTTCTTCTGTCAAGCATAAAGGATAACCAAGCTGTCGGTTCCCTTTCTAGAAATTACAACTCCTAGAACACCTGGGCCTACCCTTGCCCTGTGTCATGCTGATCTTGAACTCAGTTATCTGACTGCCTTGTAAAGAAAAAAATACCTAAATCTCTTTATTTCATTTCTTACTATGATTCTAAAAAGTTGCTAACCAGTTCAGTTGCTTTTGTTACTTTAGTTTCATGAAGCCTCTTATGCATTTCATATTGCATCCTTATATTTTCACATAGTTGAGAAATTATCTATTTTCCAAGTCATATTTTAAAAAACTTTGCATAGCCTAAATGACTGTTTAGAATATCCCTGCTTTTACCATTTGCTGAGAAATTAGCCACGCCTTGCCTCTGGACTCTAGCTATAAGTATCATGGAGTCATTAACATTAAAAAGGACATTCCTCAAAGGAGGAATGCAAAATATGTACATTATTATATAAAGAAGATTTATACCCACATCATCTATCAACACTCTTGGAGGCCATGCCTGCTGGTTCTATCCCAAAGGCAATAACCATTTGATTCTCTATCTAACAAGGCCGGCCAGTCAAACATTCATAGCCCTCCTGTAAGTAGTCAGTTGTCAGATAGAAGATATACTTCCTCAATATACTCTGAGACCTTCTTTGGCCAAAGAGACTCTTTAGCTGTACCTGTAATTTTCCAGGTTTGGACAGACATGCTCTCTCCCAGAAACCTTTGGGCTGGACTGTAGATCCATACGCTGAGCTACACTGGAGCTTCCTCCCAACATTCTTTAGATAAAGATATTTTCTTGTTTTCAAGAAGTATTCATTAAAATGCCACAGAGTCGAGGAGGATAATATCAATTCTCTATTTTACATATGGGCTTATCTGGATGATCTCCTTCAAAACTGATTCCAAAGTACGTGATGCTGGGCCATGATTTTGAGCCCACAGAGATCATTGGGGAAAACAAAGCCCTGAACAAATGTGTGGTATCCTAAGACAATTAGCATGTGTACCTTACTTACCTATAACTTCACATCTGAAGAGGTACCTCCATTAAATTGGGAATAGTACAGTGCAATCAAAGCAAAACAAGTGCTGGAAGAGAAAGGCCAAGTCCAGAACCAAGAGTAATGGCTCATAAGTTAGGAGCATTAGTTTGTTCTCTGGGAGGACATATATGGTGTTTAACAAGGACCACCTGATAAGAGAGGATCAGATAACCTATTTAGAGAGCTGAGTGAACTGATTGCAGGATGACCGTAGTCAAACGGTAGGCCTAAATACAAACAATCAAAGAAAAAAAAACAAAACAAAACAAAAAAGACAAAAACATTCGTTCATATAAAATAAATATAAAAATATATATGACCAACAACACAAACATCAAAAGAATCACATCAAAAACATGATCATGGACAATATCTATAAAAAGCTCTTTCCTTACATGACTTAGAAGGTCATTATCTCTGTTGTGTGATTGTCATTGATGCTATATTACAAGAAAGAAATGGCAAATATTTTTGCATTTCCGGATATCTTTTATACTTCCTTGAGAATGTTTATTTTTCTTTAGTATCTTAAGAGAAAGGTGATTTTACTTCTAATAAATGGGCCCACAGTGCCAGTAAAGAATATGGGTTACAGAGTAATATGTTTAAGGGGTAACAATAAACATGACAATATTTGGTACAAATATTTTGGTACAAATTACATCATAAAGTGTGTACCCATGGAGTAAGCAACATAATCCACACAATAGACACAATCAGCCAAGTACCCATTGCTGGCTGAAAATTCACCATGTAGCCCTGGCTACCCAGAATTTTAAAGAATGATATTTGCCTGCACATTCTGAAGTTACAGGGCTATGAAGGCACACATGAATAACCAAGATGGTCTCGGGTTAAGAATTCTCCCCCTCTTACTATGAGGGTGCTCCTCCATCCAACACACTCCTACTTCCCTTCCCTCAATCGCCCTACACTGGGGCATTTATTGAGCCTTCTTAGGACCAAGGATCTCTCCTCCCATTGAGGCCTGGTAAGGCTGTCCTCTTCTACAAATGCAGCTGGAGCTGAGTGTACTCCTTGGTGGATGGCTTAGTCCCTGGAAGCTCTGGTGGGTATGGTTGGTTTACAATGTTGTTATTCCTATGAGGTTGCAAACCCCTTGAGGTCCTTCAGTCCTTTCCCTAACTCCTCCTTTGGGGATCCGGTGCTCAGTTCAATGGTTGGTTGAGAGAATCTGCCTCTGTATTTGAAAGGCTCTGCCAGAGACTCTCAGGAGACAGCCTTCTCAGGTCCCTTTCAGCAAGCATTTCTTGGCATCTACAATAGTGCTGGGGTTTGGTGAATTTACATGGCTTGAATACCCAAGTCGGACAATCTCGGGATGACCTTTCTTCCATCTCTGCTCTACACTTTATCTCCATATTTTCTCCTGTGAGTAACTTGTTCCCCTTCTCAAAAGAGCCAAAGCACCCACACTTTGGTCTTCCTTCTCGAGCTTCATGTGGTCTGTGAACTTTATCTTGGTTATTCTGAGCTTTTGGGCTAATATCCACTTATCAGCGAGTACATACCATGCGTGTTCTTTTGTGATTGGGTTACCTCCACAACAAAAGAAGTTCTGGGGGGAATCACCAACCCTAATGTCAAACTCTACTGTATAACAATAGTGTTAAAAACTGTATGGTATTGGTCCATAGACAGGCAGTAAGATCGGTGGAATAGAATTGTAGACCCTGAAATGAACCCACAGAGCTATGGTCATTTGGTATTTGACAAAAGAACTAAAACCATCCAGTGGATAAAAGACAGCATTTTTATCAAATGATGCTGGATCAACTGGAGGTGAGCATGTAGAAAAATGCAAATTGACCCACTGAACAAAGCTCAAGTTCAAGTGGATCAAGGACCTCCACATAAAATCAGAAATTGCAACATTTGTTATTGATTTTTTTGGAGACAGTTTCTCTATATAGCCATGTCTGTCCTGGAACTCACTCTGTAGAACAGACTGGCCCCGAACTCAGAAATCTGCCTGACTCTGCCTCCCAGAGTGCTGGAATGACAGGCATGCACCACCAACACCTGGCTTGAAATTACAACTTTTAACACAACTGTGCATCACCTTGCTCTGTGCAGGGCTTATCCTGAACTCAGTAATCTGACTGCCTTTTTAAGAAAAAAAAATACCTAAATTTCTTTATTTCTATTCTTACTATGTTTCTGACAGGTTGGCACACAGTACAGATACTTTTGATATTTTAGTTTCCTGAAGCCTTTAATACAATTCATATTGTGTCCTTTTATTTTCACATAGTTGAGAAATTATTTATTTTCCACATCAAATTTTTAAAGAATTTTCCATAGCCTAAATGGCTGTCTAGAAGGTCGTAGCCTTTACCAATTGCTGAGAAATTAGCCAAGCTTTGCCTCTGGACTCTTGCTAGCTCTGATCATCACGGAGTTGTTTACATTAACAAGAATTTACATTCCTCCTTTGAGGAATGTAAATTATGTACATTATTATATAAAGAAGATTATACACACATCAACTATCAACACTCCTGGATGCCTATGACTGCTGGTTCTATCCCAAAGGCAGAAACCATGTTATTCTGTGTCTAACAAGGCCATGCCAGTCAAACCCCTATAGCCCTCCTTGTAAGTAGTCAGTTGTAACCTAGAAGATATACTTCCTCAATATACTCTAGGACCTTGGCAAAAGGGCCTCTTTAACTGGCCCTCCAATTTTCCAGGCCTGGACAGATATGCTTTCCCGCAGAAGCCTGTAGTCTAGACTGTAGATCCTTACACTGTGGCTACACTGGAGCTTCCTTCCAAAATATTTTAGATAAATATTCTTTTCTTCCCGCATCAAGGAGGATTATATCAATTCTGTAATTATAGATTTACTTAACCTACATTGCCATCCTAGAATACAGGTGAGTGATCTCCTCCAAAACTTATGCTAATGTAAGTGATGATGGGCCATGATTTTGAAGCCGCAGAGATCCCTGTGGACAATAGAGCCCTGCATAAATATGTGGTATCCTAAGATAATTAGCATGCAATCCTCACTTACCTGTACCTTCACAACTGAAGAAATATCTCTATTTAACTGGGAATGATACAGTTCCATTAGAGCAGCACAAGTGCTGAAACATAAAGGTCTAGTGAAGAATTTGGAGTAATAGCACATAAGAGCATTTGTGGTTCTCTGTAAAGATGTGTATGGTGTTTAACAAGGACCACCTGATAATAGAGGATCTGATAACCTCTTTTGGCAGCGGATTCTCTTCTAAAAGGCTTCATTCAGCAGCGGACATCCAGAGCCAAAGGCTGCATGGAGATAGAGGTCATTCATGGAAGAATATGAGGAAGGGTTGTAGCCCTGCAGGGGATAGAAATTCCACAGAAGAATTAAGAGAATCAACTAAACTGAACACTGGTGCTTTCCTAGACTGAAACACCACCAACCAAAGAACATGTGTGAGCTTCTCTTCTTCTTTCATAAAACTGTGCCAGTTATATCCTATTGTGATTTTCTCTGAAGTGGCACATGCCCTCCTGAGGTCACCATAGAGCAGGAATTATGTGATAAGTTGAAGTTGGCTAAACACTTAGTATATAAAAGGAAACCTGTTAAATGGAATTGTATACTACATATTGATCAACTTTTCTCCTATTTGGAAAGGAGACACCACCATGAGCACACTCCTTTCCACAAGGAAGTTTCTGGCTTGGGGAAGTCTCTTCTATCCTGTCACCCCTGACTCCAGTGTGTCATTGTGGCATGACCATTAAGCAGACTTGTAACACTAATAGTGATATTGTCCCGTGTTATGATTTCTATGCATACAATTGTGAACACGGCCTTGTTACCAGGCTACTTTGGAGTTTGTATATGCAAGAACCTGGTATTCCTTCTTTTTGTCATTTAACTTATTTTTGGTGTTTATTATTTGCACATCCCACTCACTGCCACACTCTCAATCACTCTTTCCCACAATGGGGTATTTCACGCAGATTTGAAGTGCCAGGGATTCCATCTTGATACAGGAGTTATATTTGGATTTTCATAGCATTCTCACATTAAATTTTCACAGAATTCAATGAGAGGATCACAGGACCTAGCACAGCCCACAAGGTTGCTTTCTGTGAGATTCCATCAGGAAAGTTAGTGACTCATCATTCTCCTAACCTCCATTGTTCCATTTTCGCAATTCTGCCCACAACCTCATTTACTAAAATCTGCATGCTGTGTCAATTGGCACAAGAACCTCAGGTCCTCAAACACAGCACACAACATGGTCTCCACTGTGAACTTGTGTCAGATGCAATGATAATCCACAGAGATTCTCAGACTCCCTCCCCTAAAACCAGGAATTTCAAGGGATCACTGACTACTAACTACACCTGAGGATTACTTGTATAGTAGCTCTAGGATCTGAATACCCACCCTGGACAGAAGTTATTGGGCAAACTTGTCACCTGGACAGAAACATTCCAGTATAAAGATAGAGTAAGCCAATGGAGTTGTAGATTTTCTGATCACTATTCCTTAAAATGAACCAGTAAAATCTCTGGTGTGAGATACAGGAGATGGTCACACACTCCTAATTTTACAAAAGTGTATTTCAGGGTCAAAAATGTGAGCTTTTCAATAGACACCTAGAAAAGGCCCATATGAGATATGATATTCTCAAAATAGTCAACATTGTCCCACATACTTAACCTGTGATAAAAGATATGGCAAAGATCAGTAGTTACATGAGAGTAACATCTGGATCTAAAGACTCCAGAGAACACTCTACAGGTGTCCCCCAGGTCCAGGGTATCACAGAGCATCTCCACCAAACAAAGGTCAAAATGTATCATCAGTATAGCTCTGCATCTCATTGTGCAACAGATTGGATGATTAACTTGGATATTTTTTGTGGTCCTTTTGGGTCTGTTTGAACCAGGTTTCTGGGCTTCCCACTCTCTATAGCACATATGTTTGGATGTTGTGTTTCCCCTCACACAAGATAGTCCCAGGCCTCCCTGCAGCAATTATGGAACCTGGATGATCCCAGAATGTAGGTTTATGCAGAGTCTCTGGAAAATGTAGGTGAACATGAGGTGTGTGTTAGAAAGGTTTCTCAAAGAAGGTCACAGTTGAGCATGCCTGTTCATAGCCTTGATACCTTTATTTCTACTGAGATATCATTCTTCTGTTAAACTTACATCTTTTAAAAAGGGAATATTGAATCTTACTCCTTCTCTATAAAATTCGTTGCATATACCTTAAAAAAGAAAGAATACGGCACTAAAGGTGATCTACAATGGCAGAAGGACATATAAAGTCTCCATGTTTCCCTGCAACATTAGGCTACATTATTAAAATATCAGCTCTGATTTCTGCACTGCATGTCCTGCAGAATCACAAATCCTGTGACACTGGGTTCAGTAGCCTTCGCTCTCAATTACTCAACATACATAGTGTCCTTCCCTGGGTTCTATGTGAGTTCAAATAAAATGCTAGGTCCACGTTACCTAATGCTAGGCCCACGTTACCTGAGATCAAGAATTTGAGGTTGCTACTTGCCTCTGACTACACCAGGTGATACTTGAGTAATATCCATAGTATATGAACATCCACCTCTGGTTGCAGGTAACAGGACCCACCACTGTGAACATGGCCTGGAATATCCCAGTGTATTTATTTTAGGAGGAAACAATTTAGTGAACTTTTCATATTCTTCCATCAGAATGAACCTGTCATATACCTCTTGTGTTGCAGACTGAATACTCACATTTACCTCTGAGGTCACAAGAGAGGTGGGAAAGGCTGACAGTGTGTCATTTTGGAATAAACTCCAAAATAAGACGGCAAGGCATTTAATGGCATTCATATGGGAAGCATTCTTCCACTATTCTCATATTTGACAAAGGGAGTCCATTGTGAATATAAAACTTTGCTCAAGAAGATCTGGGTATGAGAAGCATTTTCTCATCTGTCACCACCAGCACCATGATATCACTTTTCTCTTCGGATGTCATGAAGTGGCATATATAGGAACACAACTCTCGATACACTGTGAAATTGAATCAAGGTGGTAGAGTGCATATCTTTATTCTCAGTTTCTAGAATGGTTGTTGGTATCAGATGATGTAGACTTCTTTCTTTATGGATATGATGTTTTGTGGCATGTAAGAGCACAGAAGATGTCTCATTGGTTCCCCATCTTTAACTCATTGTTTGGCACCACCTTGAGTGTGGGTTTAAATCAAGGCTCTGCAAAAGAAATCAGCAGGTAGGTATGAAGTCATCATATTCAGACAGTAGCTTTCTGACTTAATAATTTTTCTGCATCTGGGAAACCCTGATTCTCACTGAGTAGGTACAAGTGCAACACCTGGGAAGACACTCACCTGCCAGCATAGGGTTTCTGGGGTCCAGTTCAGTTCTGCAACAGATTTGGCCATGTTTGTTTGCACTAAAGTTGGAGTAGGGCCTCTAAGTGCAAATGAGATACTAAGCTGCTGAGACACCCTGATAGGCTAAGGCATGGGTGTAAAGTGACTTTCCTCTCAGGAAATAATTATCTTTCCCAATCTTCACATATCACCAAGATACATTAGGGTTATAATAATGGTGGACATTCCATCTTCCACTTGCCACAACTGGGCAAAATTTGTCTTCTTTCGAAATGGACAGACACACAGCATATGGTGTAAAAGTCTGCATTCTTCTTTGTGTTAACTGGATGTTGTACTGTCAGCCACTGGGAAAGGGGACCTGATCTTGTGGGAACCTGGCCCTTGTTTTCCCTGTTCTATTCTGCGTATGGCGACAGAATATTTGTCTTCTTTCTCTTTTAGTTCCATAATTTTGGTTTTGATTTCTAACACAGAGTCTGTTGAATCGCATGCAGATCTTAAACTGACCATCCTGCACCCTCTGCTGCCTTCTGTTGACATTGAAATTCCAAATCTGACTGTGGTCATTTCATGCAGACAGTTTCCACTGTGTGAATCTACATCTTTTTGCATAAGCTCAATCACTATGTACTTAACAGTAAAGAAATCTGGTGTCATTCAGAGCCAGCACCTTCACCTGAGGGGGATCAGAATCAGTTAGTTTTTTTCTCAGAGAGTTTCTTCTTGGTTTTCCTTTAAACAGACCACACTCATGGCCCATTGGCATCCTGACCCTTGAACCAATCAGGGAATGTTGGATGTACAAATTCTTGGTATACATGAACAATGCCTACTCAACAAGGATGAGACAACAATGACAGAAACAAAAGTAGGTCTCCACACAAATCTAGCTAATGAACCTATGAGTTACATTTGTTCTCATTAGAGGTGTGTGGTCAATGATTGTGTGTGTGTGTGTGTGTGTGTGTGTGTGTGTGTTTTGAGACAGAGACTCACTCTGTCATTCTTGATCTTCTGGAACACACTATGTAGGTCCGACTGGATTCAAATAGAGATCCAACAAAAAGCTACTGACTGCCAAGGGTTGAGATAAATATATGTTCCAATGTGTAAATTAATATTCTCTATTTTTCAATGGTTACATCACTGCATAAAATCTTTGTCCTGCATCTTTAAATAGCTATAGTTATGCTGGGAGGACAGTTGCATTTGGAAGCTCTAAACCATGAAGGAATAATGACGGGAACTCTCTTCTATAGGTAGGTCACACCTCTGTATTCAGAGATACTGAAACTCCGATATGGCAAGAGTAATAGCATGCCTGAAGAGTCATGTCCCATAAAGGGATGAGTGGGTAAATGCTGCTAGGGGGACTCACGACACAGGAGACGTGCTGAGAAACGAATCCTTCAGTTCTGTATAAGCATGGAAGAGACATGGAAAGGAGATTGGAAAGAAAACATGGCTCTGGATTTGATTTCACCTTGCTGAACAATCTCCTATAGATGCATTGACCTTTTTAACCAACGCACACAATTTTCATAAAAAAGAACTTTTGTTCTTAATGGTTTGTACTTCCTATTTTCTTTTTCTTCAGAATTCTTCTGGGTTTTATAGAGATTGATTTTGGTGTAATGACTTTCATTCTCAAATGTCCATTCCAAATTAAATATTTTTAGCATCTAAATTATGAGCCTTGGCATCATTCTGATTGTCTAATATTAGCTTCATTTCTCACCATAGATGTGGGTTCAGAGGTACTTGTGACATTAAGCTGCACAGGACTGGTTAACTTTCAGACTGTTTTATATTATAGTTGGGATACAAGTAGCTTGTATCATGTAAATGATATCAAAGAAGAGTCCCTGTCTGTCATCATCATTTGCAAAATTCCAGAGGTTGTCAAAATCTAGAGCTGAAAAACAGAACTGCAAATTAAATTTCACAAAATGCATAAGATTCTGTGTTTAAGAGATGAGACTAACACTGTCCAGTCCCTGGATATGGACATGAAGTATTCCTACTCCACCATGGAGGGTGTGGTAGTGTCAGGACTGCAAAAGAGTCTTAGTATGTCTGTATGCCCAGTGTTCCATTCACAGATGGATACTTAGATAGCTCTACTTACTCTCTGATGTTCACTGTAAAACTAAAATCGATCAGTTCCCACTTCTGCAAGCAGACATATTCTCTCATCTAAGTATTGGTTTCAGCTTGAAAGTCACACTTTATCCATCCCTGGAAGGATATCAGTTGTAGCTCATGATGATTATCCAAGGTGTGATCCATATCTAACATCAACTAATTACCAACAACTACAACAAAATACCAATCTCAAGCTGTATTCCCCCTTCTATATGTATGAGTTTACCTTCTGATTTTATAATTTAATACCTGATTCTGTGTCAATACAAAAACTCCTGATTAACTTAGGTAATTATTTTGGAAGAGATAAGTACAGCCACAAAGAACATGCTCATTCACTGGTGAAGATGATGATTGCTGTGTCACAGAATGTTAGAGTAGCTGAAAGGTACAGAAAGGTACTTAATGGAGGTCAATGATTTGGGTACCAGCATTGTCCAGTAAGAATGCATCAGGATCTCAGGCAGTTGTATTAGATACTTAGGGAGGTAATACTCATATACATATAATTTTCTTGCTTTAAGGGTGACCTTAAATTCCACTCCTTTCTACACAGCCACTTAGAAAATTCAGATTTCAGCACATGAATAGTGGGTCAATTCTACGTATAGAAATATTTCTGGGTAGCTGTGAACAATCATCTATCCATTCTAGATATGGAGCTGATGAGAGAGCAATATAAGAATAACGCCCACACAGGGGAAGCATGGAGTTTTATGGCATCATTTAGAGCACTGGGAATGAGCCTTTGTTTACAGGAACAAAAAGCACCTAGTGAGAGCTGACTCACCATATTCAACCTCAGATTAGGTGACAGCAAACAAAAACTGGAAACTTGGTGTACACTGAGAAACCAGTATGTTGTTAAGTGTTTGAAGAGTCTACTTTCCAGGGAGCACAGCTGCCAGGGGACAGCAATGAGAACACCTTAGCACAAAAGTTTTAGACGTTATTTTCAGAAGTAAGAGTTGGGGAATAAGGCCTACAGAGGACAATATTTTACCTGGATTGATTAGAGAGAAAATAGGACCAAAACAAGACAGAAGGTCCCAGGAGAAAGAGGTTGGGGAAATTGTCCACAAGACCTAGTTGAGCCTGTGAAGGAAGTTAGGCTTCTCCCAGCATGAATCATTCACTGCTTGCTATTTTGTTTTCTGACTTCCTCATTTCTAGATGAGTCAGCCCCACCCCCTTAAAACTCCTCATCTGAAACTCACCACTTCTGCTTTTTCAACATTTCTCTTCTTGACAAAGTTTCTTACCTGACACTGCAGATTCTACCTCAATGCCCCAGGCACTCGTGCTCCCTGGAGGAATGCCATTAGCCTCCATTTAAGATGTGAGGATGACATTTAATACTCTTCAACCTGAAGCCAGCCATACACTCCTTACTCTATCCATTGAAGTACGGTGCTGGTGCCATTTGTTTCAGGATGGCATGGGAGTCCAACTCCGGGGTGAATGATATTCCCTTCTCTTAATTCCCTCACACAGTCCTTCCCCTTACTCACCCCCTTCTCCATTGATAAAATGGTAGACCCCTGACCCGGGCACATCAACGCTCTGCAGTTTGTGAAGCATATGTCAGAAACAGTGCAAGTGCACCTGTGTTCCTTTAGCTACAGAGGCTTGGGTAGTCCCCAAACCTCCTCCCTCCAAATATTGTTCTCAAGAAGCAGGAAAAGTAAATGGAGAATCTGATCATAAACCAGATGCACAGTAAAGGAAAAGACCTGCAAGTTTTCCTGACATTTATCACTGATGGATTATTGAACTATAGCTATTTATTGTTTCAAATCTCATGGTGTCTTTCTTGGGTCTGCAATGTCATGCTCGTCTTGTATTTTCCAAGTGTTTTGCTTTAAGTGGATGCACCTCAGCCATGTCACTATGCCCAGTATTATATCCATAAGTGGTTCTCCAAGAAAGAGTGTACATTGGTACAGTTTGGAAACTCTTAGGAGTTTATAAAGTTGTATTTTTCATGGTTCTAATCCCCACAAAAACTAGCAATATCTGACTGACTTGCTCCTGAGAATATAGTGGGATAGACTGCATTCCCAATCCTACTGTGTGACCTCATGTAACCCGAGAATCCTCAAGTTGGATACATCGCCTTTGTCTGCCTAGTGTCAGAATTAAATGTTTTTTCATCTCCATTATTTGACAGTACACAGAATCCAGGATATCACAACCCACAGTAAGTGTTCTTTGAGGACCACCCTGTGTTGATCTGATGTTTTAGGTCAGTGTCCATGGAAGTCTACACTGCTAGGGGCATGTCCTGCCACAGGACATATTCTTTCTATGTGAAGCTGATGTTTGGTCATGAGCAAGAAATTTCCACCTGCAGAGCTTATAGAATGAGAACAATGACGCCTCAGAGAACTGCAAGAACCTCAAGAAGAAGAAAAGCTTCTACTGCTAAGGGCCTCTCAGGGATCCCACCAATTGTGGAATGGTCTTTTTTTTTTTTTATTGGACTGCAGATTCTCTAGCCCATATTTTATCCCTTCTGCCTCTTGCCCATCAGATAACCTCGTGGAATTTGGACTACGTTTTGTGAAAGAGACTGTTATCCCTCCCAGCATGGTCTTGTCACCCTCGTGAGCCTTGAAAATAAAAAAAAAAAAATGTATGTCAGTTCTGGATACAGACAGGGTTTACAGAGCTGATTTTTAAGGAACAGGTATATAGAATAGCCTCCCATTGAGTCTCCTGGTCTACCTTGCGAATATTTATGCCCTACACAATATTTGTTGTTTTGTTCTTACCTTTGACAATCACAACTGGCTGTAGAACCCTCTTTTCTTTGGAGGGATGTGTATACTTATTGTTTTTGGTCTTAGGATAAGAGTTCTCATGTCTTATTTTACCCTTTTCTAGGTCTTCATGCATTCCTGTGTCCTGGATGTGTTGTTAAAACAGAATCATCCCCTTTTGTGATCAGTTCATCCAAACTCTTCATCTGTATTGCCATTTTGTAAAAATATATACATATACCTACACACACACACACATACTACATATATATATATATATATATACCTACACAGCAGCTCTGGGTTCAGGCAAGGTTTGCATATATATGTATATGTATGTGAATGTATATGTATTTGTGCATGGTATGTGTACGTGTATATGAATGTGTATGTATTTGTGTATGTTGTGTGTATGTGTATGTGAATGTGTATGTGAATGTGTATGTGAATGTGTATGTGTTTGTATATGTTATGTGTATGTGTATGTGAATGTATATGTGAATGTGTATGTTTTTGTGTATGGTATGTGTATGTGTATGTATGTTTGTAGGATTGATTCTAGGGCATTGTACATGCCATCCAAATACCCTATCAATGAGTTGCAGGTCTAGAATCCCATTCATCATCTACAAAATTACAGGGTTGATTGAATAACGGCATTTACTTTGGAAATTGTCCACCCATATATTGGCTAACATAGAGAATGGTTGAAAGAATGCTCTCAAGTTTGGCAATATTTAGGTACCTGATAGACTCCACAGTGTGCAATAAGGAGACATCAGCCTGGGAAAGTCTGATATCAAACTATTCTATACCTGCACATGCACCAGTAGAAGAAGCCACGTTAACCTCTTCATCTAGGAGCATTATCCAAAGCAACCACACATTATGCTGAGGATTTATGCAAAAGTCATAGTCAGGCCCAAGCTCCTTCCAGGTGTTAATATAGACATGGAGACCTACTCAGTATACTAGTTCCTTGGTAGTGTGTCTTAAACTTAGTCTCACAAAGTTTTTAGTGTGTTCTTTATTTGTCAGTGTCAGCTCAAAAGACAAGGTGACTTAACACAGAGTGTTACAAAATCTGCTTCCCATATTCTCTGGATGTTGATTTTGAAAAGCCTTGGTGTGTCAGGAACTGTCTGGGGGTCCATTAGATCACTTCCTCCACATTTTACGATGTGGCTTATATTCAGTTTCAGGAAGTCAGTGACACTCCATGAATCATAAATCAGTTGTCAAGGAACAGACTTAACCTGGAGGTTAAGTCTGATAGTTGAAAAACAAAAGCCTAGAATTGTGGGTGAAAGCTGGTGGCCTATGTTCTGCTCAAAAAAGCTTTACCAGCTGCTTTCCTTTTCTTCTATTGTCTTTCTCTCTGATCAGTTTTTTTTTTTTCTGACGATCTCCAGGCAGTTCTCTTTCACTCTATATGCTTTCTGTGACAATTCTCCAAGCTATTCTCTCTTGCTATTCTGAAAACATTCTCTTGATACTTTTTCTCTCACCGCTCATAAGCCCAATCTCTTATTTTACATATAAATCCAATTAATTGCTCCTGCTCCCATTTTGGTTTTAATATAAATCAGCATCCTGTGAACATAGCCCCTTGCAATTAAAGAGACATCAGGCACATGTTTTGCTTTAAGTTTGCAAAATAATATAGAGATCTGCTTTCCTCTGTCAAGCACAAAGAATAAGGAAGCTGTGGTTACCGTTTCTAGAAATTACAACTCCTACTACAGCTGGGCGGAACCTTGAACTCTTCCATGAGGATTCTGAACACAGTAGTCTGACTGCCTTTTTAAGAAAAAAAATACCTAAATCTCTTTATTTCTTTTCTTACTATGATTCCAACAAGTTGGCACACTTTTCAGCTGTTTTAGTTACTTTACTTTAATGAAACCTCTTATACAATTTATATTGCCCCCTGATATTTTCACATAGTTGAGAAATTTTCTATTTTCCAAGTCATATTTTTAAAGCAATTCCCATTGTCTAAAAGGCTGTCCAGAAGGTCCCAGACTTTACCAATTGCTGAGAAATTAGCCATCCCTTGTCTCTGTACTCCTGCTAGCTTTGATTATCATGGAGTCATTAACATTAACAAGAAGGACATTCCTCAAAGGAGGAATATAAAAATATGCACATTATATATGAAGATGATTTACACACACATCAACTATCAACACTCCTGGAGGCCCATGCATGTTGGTGCTGTCCCTTTCCATCTCATTCTGTGTCTAACAAGGTCATGCCAGTCAATCCCCTGTAGCCTTCCTTGTAAGTAGTCAGGTGTCAGCAAGATGTACTTCCTGAATATACTCTGAGACCTTCCATGACAAAAGGGCCTCTTTAATTGTCCCTCTAATCTTCCAGGCTTAGACAGACAAGCTCTCTTTCCAAGGAGAGACCCAGTCCTGTCTCCTCCTGTGGGAGAAGCAGGGTATCAGTACTCAGGTAAGTAATTAGTGACAGACACAACACACCAAAAAGCTGCTGCAATCTTTCTTCTGCAAACATCTCAGATATAGACACATGATTTAGGAACTACTTTTTGACTTCATGCCAGGTTGTATCAGGTGATGATCATATGGGGGGGGGGTGGTTACATGTTTGCTTGGTAACTTGAAACTAAAAAGGACAGAGCAGGAAGTGTATTTTGGAACCTTGTTGTCAACCAGAAAGTGGTGAATCATCACAAACTTGAGGTCACTCTAAGAATTCTACCAAGCTGCAGTCTGAGAAAATTTGCTCTAGCTTGTAAATTTCATTAATATTATATTGCCAGTCAGGCCAGTTAGGAACACGGTGTGAACTCCTGTATGTGGCATAGGAGGGGCTGTTGTCCTGAGCCTCTGTGGAGTTTCCCTATTTACTGGAGTAAGTAATGCTTCCTCTGAGTAAGTAACACTTCCTACTGTACATTATTGTTGTTAGAATTCTCACACTATCTTCCTTAACTTCTGACACACCGTCCTGTCCTTTCCCTACCAGTTGTTGAACTTTGATTCTTTCACCATCCACTATGTCTGGATTTTTCACAAACAACTCTTCCCGTTGTACCTGATTCATTACATCTCCACATGTCTCATTTCCCTCCCACTTAACTCTAAGCACAGAAAAACAAGGCACAGCACCCAAATCCACAGAATTTGTCCAATGCTCTCGAACAGCTTGCAGAAGCAGGAAGCCAGGGACCTCGTGGGGCTAATTTCCGAGGAACACACACAGCTCTGGCTTGACAACATGACTTCTGCCATGTTACACAGACTCCACTGGAGCTGGTGTGGCATTTTTTGAGAAGGGTTTGGCTTGATTTAAAAGACATGAGGACTTTTGTTGCCTCTGAAAGGGTAAGAAGCACATTCCCACAATTCTGAGAAGCTTCTGATGACACCTGAGGGAGTCATGATGGCTCCCATCTGTCAAACCAAGTCCACTGAGAACAAATGTCTTCTCAGAAAATCCCTCATTCTCATTCGTGGGATGTGGGGTGTGGGCCTTCTTCCCAGGATGGCTGGCTGCTGGTCTCAGCTGTGGTTCTCTTCCTGTGTCCGGCTGCTCAGCTGGGCGTAGATGACAGCCTGGGTCTCTTTGGATGTTGTGTCCTGGAGTAGGATTGTGTTGGAAGAAGGTGTGTGTTTAGTGTTAGTAACTTATGGGGTGTGGCTCAGTTGTGAGCATGTCTCTGGTGTGGAAGTGTCTCAGATGTGGATGAGTCTTGGGTTGGTCGTGCCTTTGATGTCATATCCTGGAGTAGGACAGGGTTGGAAGGTGTATGTCTAGTGTTAGTGACTAATGGGGCATGGCAGTGCTGTGGGTGTGTCTTGCGATAAACCTGAGGGAAAAGTTTGGAAAGAAGGTAACCCTACCATCCGAAGCCTGGAGGGTTTCACCTGGGCATACACGATCCCTTGCATGTCCTCATCAGGTGGGGTCTGCGGCAAGAGACAATAAGCTGAATGAAGGGGATGAAAAGGACTGAAGTGTGCGAGGCAGGGGGATGACAAGGACTGAAGCATGTGAGGGAGGAGGATGACTAGGAGTGAAGCATGTGAGGCAGGGGAATGACCAGGAGTGAAGCCTGTGAGGAAGGATAATGGCCAGGAGTGATGCTACTCCCGACTCCATCCAGCATCTCATTCAGTCAGAGAGTTCATTTAGTATTTTAATCACACTACACGTTTCCAAGGCCACCCCAGAATGTAGGAGACTCTGGAAGCTTCCGCCTCATGGTCACCACTTTTTATTCTCACCCTGATTCCATTTCCCTCGGCTCCAGCCGCGTCCTCAGCCTTCTTTTTATACCAACGCCGGTTGGATGAGGATGAGACAGAGCAGGAGGAAGAATAGCAGGAAGAGGAACACCGCCAGGACTCCAGTCAAAACCTTCCAGTGTGTTTCCAGTCCTTAGGCGGAAGTGACGTCAGGCATGAGAGAAGGGTATTCCTTACCCGCGCACCTATGATGTGCCCAGCCAATGCGTGACCCCCAATACCACAATCATTCAACCTGGAATTGTATGTTTTTCCAAGTCAGCTGTAGGTGAGAATATTAAGGCTCACAGAGACAAGTCCAATATGCCCAAGTCATTTAGAATGAATGTCAGAATCATGAAAAATATGTAAAAAAAATAAAATAAGAATGATAATGATGATAATAATAATAATAATAATAATAATACATAAAAATAAGTCAAACTCAATGTTTGATTTCTAGCCTTCTCACGACACTTTGAGCATGGAAGCAGGTGATAGTCTAGCCTCGGCTCTTAGTCCACTCAGTGTCCCCTTCCTTGTGGCAAAGGGGGTGGTAGTCATTTCAGTACTGGGATCCCATGGAAGGGACTCCTTCCTCACCTGGGATGTCACACCCATGGGAAGCACAGGAAGTAACTGAAGGTGTGAGCTCAGACGATCCTGTACAGGAGCAGAAATTATGTAAGGGAATCAGAGAATGTGTTTTTTTCCCCATTGCTGAATATCTAAGCCTCATTTTTATCTTCCATTATTATTTAATAATATTTGTCTAAGGAGCTGGAGTTTAGGAAGAAACTTTATCAGAAATTTCAGGAACCCAAGCACTCAGAACTTCTTGTAAAGCGGGTTCTAAAATTTAGGTAGACAGAGATATTGTTCCTGGGCTGCGTAAGGAACACATCATCTCATTTGGAAATAAGTACAGATCTCTCACTTTCTCAAATTCAGAGGTGGATTCACCAATTCATAGTGATCTCAATTCTTGTTATACTCAATGCCAGGCGGGTTTCACTTAACATCTTCAGTGGGCGTAGGGGACGGGTCCTTGGTTTCTGCCACAGGTTGAAGGAGAGATGAACATTAAAGTTCACAACATTTTACTGTGTCCTGTTTCTTTCTATCTCAATTTGGACACTAATTAAAAAAGGATATCCCCCTATTGTAGACAAGATTTTTTTTTTCACTCTGGGTTATTGGATCTCTGTGAAGATCACAGCTCGGCCTTTCAATTCTATACAAATCCTTATCATTGGATATATGGGTGGGGGGTTATGGATACCCTGAGGGACTCAGAACTGCCTCAACGAATCTGTGTAAAGCAGTAAAGCAGGTACGAAATGTCTCTGGTGTGCATCCATTACCATGAGTCTAGGCACATGATTTTAAGAAATAAAAAAAAAAGAAAGAAAGAAAATGTACAGTATCTGCCTTCCACTGAAGATGATTCTCATTAGATTTTGTAAATTTGGTACAAGCTAGATAAAGTTGGAAATAGGCAGCTGCAATAGAGAAAAACGTATATATGTCTGTGGAAATATTTTCCTGATTGATCTATGAGAGCCCAGGACACTGTGGTTTATTCTAATCCTAACTGTTTAGACCTTAATGGTGGAAGAAAACAATACTGCAAGCCATTGACAAGTAAAGTGTGAGCAGTGCTCCTTCAAGATCCCTATTTCAATTCTTGCTTGCACGTCTACATCTAATTACCTTCATGTTGCTCCACACAAAATTATATGGAATAAATCCTTATCTCACAATGTTGATTTATATAGATCATGTTTTACAACAGAAACAAGAACCTAACTAGTACAGTGACATCATCTGATCACTTTGTCAATTGTGTGTCCCACTCAACTTCCACTGCTAAATTACAATGAGACAAGGAGGAAGGCATTTGGACTGGGGGATTCTGATTGCAACTCCGATATTAAGGGGTGAATGTCTTTTGAACTGAACAGGATTTTGAACCTTACAGTTTCCTCCCTCTTATTTTAGGCCAGAGGTCATCGTAGAAAAAAAGACCATGTGACCCAAAATACTGAATGATTATGGGAAAGAGATGCTTACCTGAGACCATGAGGTCAAGGGGGGTCACATGATGTTGACCAAACCTGTGGTTCATTCCTATAAGAGCTGTAGCATCTGAACGTTCCATTGTGGTTGAGAGTAGCAGCAATCAGAACAAAAGTAGCATGGAATGGCGGATTGGCCTGATGCTGTGAGTCCAGGGTCCATGAGAGGTGGTGTTTTCCTTCCTGGATCAGGATGAATCTGCCAAATCCCGTGAATGAGCTACAGGTAAAGGCTACGGACACTCCAGAAGTCACATTAGTGCTTGGCCTGACTGACAGGCTGGGCTTTTCATGTGCTCCTAGGATACAAGGTGCAAGATATGAAATGAACAAGAGTTATTGATATTGTCTTCTAGGACTGGACTCTGAGAGAAGAGCTCCCAGAGAACAGACCTCCTTCTCAGGAGAAGGCACATACATGGTTCCCAGAGCATCCACTCCCCTGTCACCACCAGCTTCATGGCATCACTGTGCTGTGAGTGTCCAACAGAGGTCCTAAAATAACACTTATAGATGCCTGCATAGTCAGTTGTCGTGTGTTGAATGTTGAACTTGGCCTTATTCTTGGTTTCCAGAGGGAATTGAGTGTCCCAAGGGTATCCATTTTGCTCTTTATACAGACGATACTCCTGGGCCTCCCAGGAACCCTGACACCAGATAATCACAGGTGTATGTAAGGCAATCACAGAGCCTGGCTCAGCCCAGATGATGGGCTTTGGAAGATGTCCTGTGAAAAAAAAATCAAAGTCTGACTCCCAGAACATCTTCCTTCAGACACCAGATCATAGCACAGAAACCTCCCCTGGACCGAGACATTAGAGCATAAATGCTTTTTACTGATTACCATTGTGAGGAATTGGCTCACTAGAGAAAAATAGAGTTATTCCCATCAGAGTGAAGATACAAACCCTGGAAAGGATGGAGACACTCACCTGCCTGTCCTGCCATCTTGTGTTCCACAATAAAACCTGGAAGAAAACTTTCAGTCAGACCTTTTCCACATTTAAAGGCAGAGGGGATCCCCTAGGGTGTCCACGTGAAATTAATCCTGGCTGTTGAGTAGGTTCCCTTACAGACATAAATGTCAATTCCCCCTGTTCATATCTCACCAAGGAACAACAGCCCTGTGAGCATGACCATCATGGTGAGTCCCAGTAGTGTCCGTAGCTGTTGTCCTGGGCCAGTCTGGCAAATGTTCTGTATCATCAGGCAATATGTGGATGTCATCTTATGGGCAGGTCCTTCCTGTCATGGGTTTTCAATATCACAGCTATTACAGGAAGAGAAACTTCTGTATTTTCCTCAGTACAGAGGATTGGGTAATAACTCCGGACCCTGAAGTGATTTTAGAGAACTTTGTGGTTGTTTTTTTTTTTTTTTTTTTTTTTTTTTTTAATTTCTCAAAGATTTTCCATCATCCTGGTGTTTTCTAAGCCAGAGTGCATTCACAAGTAAGAGAATTTTGCTTTAAAATAGAAACAAATATAGATGCAGGATATGGAAATGTCCTGTGGGTCAAATCCAGGGCTGTGTTCAAAGACAAGAGTCATCCATGCTCTTTCAATTGGAGGATGTAATGCCAAGGGGCTTTATAGATTCAGTTCACATGTTTCTGAAGGTTTGTCTCATATCACTGCTGGCTATGCCCCAGTGGTCTCCTTCCCCGTGCCATATTGCCTGATCCACTGTAACAAGGGACCAATATTTTACCAAGACTCTTCTCTCTTTTTCCTTGTTTCTGTGATGCTGATGCCTTTGTCTACATGCTGGCATCATCAAGATGTCATTAATGTGTTGAGACCACAAGTCTTAGGTCCTCCTCCAAGATTATTAACTTAAGTACTTTCTTGTTCCTGAGTTTTAACTTTAGTTTCAGGGCATGAAAATGTAGGAACCTTTGGATTTATTATTCAGTTTAGTACCGTATTTGTCCATTTTGTCCCCCTGAACTATGCTGACTGGCTCTTATCATCCCAGAGAGATAATAGTATCAACAGGTCCTTGGGATGCCTGTGCATTTGGGAAATCCAGCCTCTGAGGATCCCATGGAAGAAAGATGGGGTTTCCTTTTCCAGTGTCAGTAGTTGTGATGTCAACACATTTTTTGTGGACTGTTCATATAAGAATTTTATTAATGAAGATGGGAGTTTAGTCCTCATTCAGATATTATTAATTCTTGAAGGAGATAAATAAAAGGAAATGACTTAGAGGGTTTTTTTGAAGGCATAGGTTTTAAAAATTTCCCAAGTTCATGTAAGCAGTCTTTGGTTGTGTAATAACAATTACAATCATGATTACACACTTAGTTGTCATTGTTTTCTGTTTTTAGCAATACTGACTTATGTTGGGTTATTAAAATGTTTGTTCCTTTCACTCAATTGCCCAAAGTGCTGTGATTTTAATTATTCCTGGGCTACTGGAGTACATTGAGGCTCAGTTCAGCATTTATAACTGGAATTTTATGAATTCCCATTTTCAATTTACATCTATATTACATAGAGGAAATAAATAACATAGTGGTTTTGTCGTCTTAAGAACTGATAATTTATTGTTAATGGGATGTAATGAAAAGCAAAACTGTAAAATTCACAGAAGACATGTTTTATTGCAACTAATAAAGAAAAAGGAGGCAGATCTTTTAAGAGTATGGTAAAGCTTAACATTCAATCAAATACCATGTCCCCAACACAATCTATGTCTCTCCATACTAAATAAGGTATATCTCTCAGCATTGATATAAGTGCATTCCGGAATGTATTTTTTTGGAATTCTGAAGATATACATAAAAAAACAAACAATAAATACATTTTCTGCATTTTTGTCAAAGCTGAGAAAAAATCACCATCTCTCTTACATTACATCTCATCATGAAAGAATGGAGAGTTTTAGTTAAAAGAATGGAGCTTGAAATATAAATTCAGAGTGGCCAAATTAATACCCCCAAAACCTCTGCCCCTTGAAATGCATTCTATTTCTCCAATGCACCTTTGGCTGGGGCAGATTACCAGCTTGTCTTTTCCCCTGAAAATGCCACATCCTGAAGTTATCCCAGGAGTTACTCTGCACACAAGGCAATAGGGCAACTGATGGAACGGAACATGGGGAAAATGAATGCACATTCCATGGACCTAACTGGAGAACAGCTACACAGAGAGCAAAGAGTTTGATCTGAAGGCCTCCCCAGAGATCTGCTGCAGACAGGGCAACAGATCAGCTGCTTCTCTGTCCCTATGAAGACTTAAAAGTCCAAAGGCTTCTCAGAATATCTCTCAGAAGAATCACTGAAGTCATGGGAAGAAATCACCAGCATATGTCCACCTCTGAAGATCCCTCAATAAGAAGCCCCCACAGGGGTTCAGCTAAAGCCAGGGCCACAGGGACACCATGCTACCTGAAGCAACTCAAGGACTAAAGAAGTCTCCAGGACAGAGACACTCAGAACATAAAACATTACGAATATGCAGATAGTGACAGGCAGGCACAATTCCATAAGGAACAGAAGCCAATATACATGGGCATCATTGGAATCCAGTTCTCCAACCCCAGCAAGCATTGAAAACAACAACAAAAAGTTTCTGAAAATCAGAAAGCTGACCTAAACTCCTATCACAGAAAGATATTATATTCCTTTAAGGAGGATATAAATAACTCACTAAAAGAAATGTAGGAAAGCAAATATAATCATGTAGAAGCCTTAAGAGAAGAAACATATATCTTAAAAAAATAAAAGAAACCACAATCAAATAGGTGAAGGAATTAAATGAAGACATCCAAGGCTTAAACTTTGAAATACAAACAATAAAGAAAACACAAATGGTGGCAAGTCTAGAAAGGGAAAAGTTCAGGAATTACAGATGTAATAATTGCTACATAAAACAACAGATAGAGGAGAGAATCTCTGGTGTAGAGGATATCTTAAAGGAGATTGACACAACTGTCAGTGCAAATTCAAAACATAAGAAACTCCTAATCCAAATCATCCAGGAAATCCAGGATAAAATAAAAAGACCAAATCTAAGAATAATAGTGATAAAGGAGAGCAAATATTTCCAATTCATAGGACCTGACAACATCTTCAACCAAATCATAGAAGAAAACTTACCCAATCTAAAGAAAGAGATGTCCATAAATGTACAAGAAGCCTATAGAGCATCAAAAAATTGGACAAGAAAAGAAAATCCTCTTGTCACGTAATAATCAAAACACTAAATGTACAAATGAACAAAGAGAGAATATTTAAAGCTGCAACTGAAAAATGGTCAAGTAATATATAAAGGAATACCTATTAGAATTACACCAGACTTCTCAACAGAAGAGCCTGGTCAGAGGTCGAACATACTCTAATTATACAAAGAATCAACAAAACCATGAGTTTGTTCTTTGAAAAAATCAAATAGATAGATAATCCCTTAGGCAGACTAACCTGGTGGCATAGAGACAGTACAAAAATCAACAAAAATCAGACAGGAAAAGGGAGACCTAACAACAGAAACTAAGAAAAATTAAAAAAAAAAAAATCGGAACCTACTACAAAAGCCTTTACTTAAAAATACTAGAAAGCATGTCTGAAATGGATGATTTACTACACAGACACCAGGTAGCAAAGTTAAGTCAGGATCTGAATAAACATCCAAATAGCCCCATAACCCCAGTGTAAATAGATTATCTCATTAATAGCCTCCCATCCAAAGAGAGCCCAGGACCAAAACATTTTTGTACAGTTATATCAGATCTTCAAAGAATACCTAACACCAATACTCCTCAAGTAATCCCACAAAATATTCACAGAAGGAATACTACCAAACTTATTCTTTGAAACCACAGATAAACTGATAACAATACCACACAAAGTCCCAAAAAAGAAAGATAATTTCAGACAAATTTCCCTTATGAATATTGATGCAATGATACTCAATAAAATTCCCACAAATGGAATTCAAGAAACAACAAAATGATTATTCACCACGATCAAGTAGCCATGGACACCAACCAATTCCTCCATGGTACTTGCCTCTGCATCTGCTTGAGTTTTTGCCCTGTCTCATTTCAGTGATAGACTCCCATCAGGACATGTAAGTCAGACCTAACTTTTGGTCTATGTGTTTCTTTTAGAACATTTTGGGGAAACAAAAGAAAAAAAAATAGAATCTATAGCAAAAATACAATTAATGGCTATGGCAAGATGTAGCCGGAATGGTAGTAACTTGACAGAAATGGAATCAATTTGTATGAAAACCAGGAGTAAGACAGCATCATTCATATTTTACATTTTCACAGTAAGAATGGTCCAGTGTTTCAAAAGATAACCTGGTTGGACTGGAACATACTTTGTAAATCAGACTGGCCTGAAAACCGCACAGTTCTGTCATATCTGCCTTCTGAATGCCAGGATTAAAGTAGTCCATTGCCATGTTTGGTATCTTTTTCCATTTCTATTCTGTATCATGATTTAAATCTTAGCAAGAGAAACAGGACAAAAATATAGAGGTGCAATGTGGTTTATATACAGGAAAGCAAGTAACCAACATTTCCTAACTGGAGGATGATATTCTTTCAGATTTGAGGTCATAAATAATCCACAGAATATTCTTGAAACTTTTGGAACTCCAAGAATATCCTCATCAAACCACTTCCCACCACTCCCCTTTATGCTGATTCCCCTGGCGTATCAGTCAGCAGAGGTGAGCTATCCTTAGAAATAGATGGACCATAGAAATATTTGGGTCTATCTGAGGCATAGATAGCTAAGGTGAAGAGTGTGTTGTTCCATGAACTTCTCTGGCAGGCCTAAGACTCTGCCTACCTCCCAGTGAGTCCTGCCAGGATGAGGATGATCCAATCAACACTAGAAATAACATTAAGGCTGAAGTCCAGTGTAAGAACAAAGCCAACAAGAGCCAGAGCAATTGGGCGCCACCAGAACCCATTTATCTTCCAGCAAGCCCTGGATAACCTAACACAGCTAAAGCTAGGGTTATGATCAGGAAGATGACCTTAAATCTAATATTATAAAGATTATAAAGATTATAAAGAAAGGGGGTCATTAAATACGAAATGAGTACATTCCTAAAGGAAAACACATATTGATGGAATCCTGGAATTGGAAAGCCTGGGGGAGAGAACAGGACCCACAGAAGCAAGCATAACCAACAGAAGAAAATGTGGAAGAGAGAATTTCAGGCAGAGAAGTTTTGATGGAAGAAGTGGGTACATTGATCAAATAAAATACAAAATCTGAGCACTTCCTGACACAGAACACATATGAAATCTGGAGCACTCTGAGAAGGACAATTTAAGAATACTAGGAATAGAAGAACACTCCCAGAACCACAGCTCAGGAAATATTTTTCAACATATTGTAAAAGAAAGTTTCACCACCCTAAAGAATGGGATGCCTATAAGAATAGAAGGAGCTAACAGAATACCAATTAGATTGAACTAGAAAAGAAAATCCACCCACCACATAATAATCAAATCACCAAATATAGAGAAAAGAGAAAGATTATTGAAATCTGTAAGGGAAAATAGCTAAGTAACATAGAAAGGCAATATAGGAAATAAAAGCCAGAATGGCCGGGACAGATATCTTGCACACTCATAGAGACCAGAGATATCAGACAAGACTACTCTACCCAGCAAATCTTTTAATAATGTTAGATGGAGAAAGCAAGATATTCCATGACAAAACCAAATTTAAGCAATGTATATTTGCAAATCTCGTCATACAGAAAATACCTGATGGAAAATTCCAACTCAAGTAGGCTAACTGTACCAAATAAAACAAAGAAAATAAGTAACATCACACGAACAAAACCAAAAGGGCAACACACACACACACACACACACACACACACACACACACACACACTTAGCTATCATTGGCCATTAACATTTCTCAACATCAATGGACACAGTTTTCCAATAAACTAGACACACAGGCTAACAGAATTGATGTGAAACTAGATCTATCATACTGTTGCATTCATAAAACACACCTCAGTAACAAGGTTTGATTTTACCTCAGAATAACGTTCTGGATAAAATTTTCCAAATAAAATTAATACAAATCTCAGAAGCTTTCATATTTACAAAGATATTTGCTGAGAATAAAATTAAGAAACTTAATCTAAAGGCCAACGTTCACTAGAAAAGAAATTTAATGCCATGCTTTGTAGAAAGAAAAGGGAGATCATAAAATTCATATAGTGGAAAAAATTCCCTGGGCATGTAAGTCATTTCTGAGCAAAAAGTATAATATTTAGCATAGCTCTGTTTCTGAGTTCCAGAGCAGACGTGAAAAAACACGGGCCGGAATGTGTAGTTGAGGATATTTCAGTCTTCATTTCTATGACGTCATCCATGCTCCTGGATTTTGAGGCCCCAGGAGAATACTTTGCTGGTCAAAGTGTTATCAGGCAAGTGTCAATTGTTTGTGTATGTGAACATGTTTTAAAATGATGTCAGGAGAATGGATCAGAAGTTTCACATCTGGAAGATAAGATAATAGTTTGAACATACCTATTACAATCAGAACTCATTCAAGCATGCAGCATCTTCTATTCTAAAGTAAAAATAAGAGAGCATCAGACTCACATGTATGGATTCCATCATTCCTAGAGGATGAGCAGTGTGGCTCATGCTACAGCAGTCACAGATACCTAGTGTACTGGCTGGTTTTGTGTGTCAACTGGACACAAGGTGGACTTATCACAGACAAAAGAGCTTCCATTTAGGAAATGTCACAGCTGTAAGGAATTTTCACAATTAGTGATGGGGGAGAGGGCTCACTGTGAGTGACGCCATCTGTGGGCTGATCCAGGGTTATCTAAGAAAGCAAGCTGAGCAAGGCAGAGAAAGCAACAGAGTAATCAGCACCGTCCATGGCCTCTGCATTAACTCCTGCCTCCAGGTCCCTGTCATGAGTGAGTTCCAGTCCTGACTACTTTGGTGGTGAACTGCAATGTGGAAGTTGACAGTGAATAAACCCTTCCCTTCCCAACTAGCATCTTGGTCATAGTATTTTGTGCAGGAATAGAAACCCCGATTAAGACACCTAATCACCAACAAGCGTCCCTGATTATCATTTTGTGGAGCTCCAATAAAAAGGCTAAATCCTGAAATTCTGTGACTTGTGCTGGGTCCAGAAACATCCAATCTTATCAATATCCATAATAATACAAATGGAGAATTTGAGTTGTAAAACATTCCATTCCTCTCTATAATTGGTTCTCACAAATTGATACTTTACAGTGCTTTGTTTCTTCATCTTTACACTTTATTAATTGTTTATGTTTATCTTAGAACTAATGACTGACCCAATTTGAGTCCCACCCCACAGGAGAGAGTCAACCCTTGAGAGAATTAATGATATTCTGCAATTCTTGCATTCAGGGACCTAGCATAAATGTCATCTATGAAGCTGGATCCAGCAGCTGATGGACATAGATGCAGAAACCCAGAGCCAAAAACATAGGCAGAACTCCAGAATAGGGAGTCTAATGGAAGAGTTGGCTGAATGATTGAGGTACCCAGAGAGGTCAAGGTGAAGGGGAGGGAGGCTGGACAGAGGGACTTGTGAGGTGGGGATGTGCATAGTCTGTGATCAAGATGTAAACCAAGTGAATAAATACATGGAAAAATAAATTTTAAGAAGGAGAGGAATAAGAAGAAAAGGAGAGAGAGGAGAAATAATGGTTTCAAGGCCATAACAACAGTGTCCTACCATTGAGTTCCTTCTAACACTGGGGCATCCATGCCTATCTTTTCCATTTGCAGCGGAATCACAAAGGGTATATGTTGAAAACTGAAGATTCTAAGTTGCACAGAAAGAGATTTTGGAAATCACTTGAAGTAAGTTATCTATTTTTCAGTGTGGAGTTTTATTTATGCATGATTTATTTATGCAATAATTTATCCATTATTTGAGGTCCCTTTGTTATGAGTAGAAAAAAATGGGAACTCATAAAGTAGGTGGGATTGTGATAATTTAAAAATAATAGAAAATGTTACATAACAGCAAGACAGAGTAAAATATGTACAAATTTGAGGACCTAACCATGGCTAATGATGCAGGTTATTTCCCCAAGTGATGATGTGAAAATGGAGGCCCAGAAGCCCCCCAGTCCACCCACAAAACCTGAAGAAAAAAATTCCTCAGTTCAAATAAAATTTGAATATTCTATAAGAATATTCTAGGCCTATTTTACATGAGACCAAGAATTTGAGATTGTTACTTGCCTCAGACCACACCTGGGTGATACTCGAGAATTATCCATAGCATGTGGACATCTACCTCTGGTTGTGGATAATAGCAGGACCTACCACTGTGAACATGGCCTGGAATATCCCAGTGTGTTTATTCTGGGAGGAATCAGTTTAGAGAACTTTTCATTTTCTTTCATTAGAATGACCCTATCAGATACCTCTTTTTTTGCACACTGAAGATTCACATTTACCTCTGAGGTCACAACAGAGCTGGGAAAGACTGACAGTGTGACTTTTTGTGGTAAAATGAGAAGTCAAACGAGTTTAGTGAACTCATATGGGAAACACACTTCTCATATTTGACAAAGGGAGACCACAATGAACATATCTCTTTGCTCAATAAGATGAGGGATATGGGAAGTGTTTTCTCAGCCGTCACCACAAGCACCATGATGTTACCTATTTCCTTATGGTGTCATGAAGTGGCACCTATAGGAAGACCAATCTCGACCTACACTGTGACATTGAATTGAGGAGACAGAGTACATGGCCTTATTCTCAGTTTCTAGAATGGTTGCAGGTATCAGATAATGTGGACTTCCTCCTTTATGGAGATGGTATTTTGTGGCCATAGAAGATGGTTCGCTGATTCCCAGTCTTTACCACATTGCTTGGCACCACCCTGATTGTGGGTTTAAACAAATCCTCTGCAACAGAAATCAGCAGGCACATTAGAGAACATCATCTTCAGATAGTAACTTCCTGACTCAAAACTTTTTGCATCCCCGGCAACAGGGGAAACCAATTCTCATGGAGTATGTACAATGTGCAACACCTGGGAAGACACTCACATGGTTCCTGGTGTCCAGAATCAGTTCTGCAAGAGAGTTAGCCACGAGTGTTTGCACTAAAGTCCGAGCAGGTCCTCTATGTACAAATAAGATACTGAGCTGCTGCGACACCCTCATCAGCTAAGGCATAGTTGTAAAGTGGCTTTTCTCTTAGGAACTACTTCACCTTCCCTATCTTCACATAGCACCAAGATACAGCAGGGTTGTAAAAATAGGTGTCATGTCATTTTCCAGATGCAACAAGTGTCCAGAATTTGTCTTCTTGCCAAATGGACACACACACAGCATATGGTGTAAACAGTCTGCAATCTTCTTTGTGTCATCTGGATGTTATACTATCAGCCGCTGGGAAAGGGGACCTGATCGTGTGGGAATCTGGCCCTTTTATCTCCAGTTCTATTCCAGGTTTAGCACCAGACTATGTGGTTTCGGTCTACATTAGTTCCTTAGTTTTGGTTTTGGTTTCTGGCACAGATTTTGCTGAATCTCATGCATATCTTAAACTGACAATCCTACACCCTCTGTTGCCTTCTGTGGGCACTGCAATTCCAAATCTGACTGTTGTCTCTTCATGCAGACAGTTTCCAGTGTATGCATCTACATCCGTTTGCATAAGCTCAATCACTATGGACTTAACATGAAAGAAACCTGGTGTCATTCCGAGCCAGCACCTTCACCTGAGGGGAATCAGAATCATTTAGTCTTTTTTCTCAGAGATCTTCTTCTTGTTTTTCCTTCAAACAGATCACACTCATGGCCCATTGGCATCCTGACCCTTGAGACACTCAGGAGATGTTGGATGTACAAATTATTGGTATACATGAAAAATGCTACTCACCCAGGATAAGACACCAGTGACAGAAAAAAAAAAAAAGATAAGACACAAATCTAGCTGATGAACCAACAAGTTCTTTTGATCTCCTTAGAGGTGTGTGGTCAATGATTTTTGGTCTCTCTCTCTCTGTGTGTGTGTGTGTGTGTCTATGTGTGTGTGTAAGTGCATGTTTGTATGTGTGTATGCGTGAGTGAGTGCATGTGTGTGTGCATGAGTGAGTGCACGTGTGTGTGTGTGAGTATGTGTGATTCTCTGTGTATGTGTGTGTGTGTGTGTGTGTGTGTGTGTGTGTGTGTGTGTTTTCTAAGACAGAGACTCACTATGTCATTCTTGTTCTCATTGGGTTGAAATCATAGAAATTCACCAACCAGCCACTGACTGCCAAGTGTTGAGATAACAACGTGATCAATTATGTAAACCAATATTTGGCAATTTTTCAATGGTTACATCACTGCATAGCAACTTTGTCCTGCATCTTTTAAATAGCTATAATTGTGCTGGGAGAGCAGTTGTCTTAGGAACCTCTAAACCATGAAGGAATAATGATGGGGCCTATCTTCTCTAGGTAGGTCACATCTCTGTCATCAGAGCTACTGAGACTTCAATATGGCCAGAGGAACGCCATGCCTGAAGAGCCATGTTCCACAAAGGTAGGAGCAGGTTGATGCTGCTAGGAGGACTCAAGACACCAGAGATGTGCTGATAAACTGTTATTTCTGTTCTCCTGAATAAACATGGAAGAGACATGGAAGGAAATGGAAAAGAAAACATGCCTCTGGATTTGAATTCCCTTTGCTGAACAATCTTCTATAGATTCACTGAATTTTTTTTTACCAAAACATTCAATTTTCATAAGAATCTTAACACACTTAATGATATATTTATTTTCTTCAGAAATCTTCTGGGTTTTATAAAGATTGATTTTGATGTAATGACTTCCATCATCAAATGCCCATTCCAACTTAAATCTTGTTAGCATCTAAATTATGAGCCTTGCCATCCTCCAGATTGTCAAATATTAGCCTCATTTCTCAACATAGAAATGAGTTCTGTTAAGCTGCACAGGACTGGTTAACTTTCAGACTGTTTTATAACATAGTTGGGATACAAGTAGTTTGTATCATGTAAATGATATCAAAGAAGAGTCCCTGTCTGCCATCATCATTTGCAAATGGTTCATACATTGGGCCAAAATTGCAAAGGTTGTCAAAATCTAGAGCTGAGAAATAGAACTGCAAATTAAAGTTCTCAAAATGCAGAACATTCTCTGTATAAGAAAAAAGGCTAGCACTCTCCAGTCCCTAGATATGGACATGATGTATTACTACTCTACCATGGTAGGTGTGGTCATGTCAGGACTCCAAAAGAATCTTACTATGTCTGTGTGCCTGGTTCTCTATTTGCAGATGAGTATGAAGTTAGTTCTGCTTACTCTCTGATGTTCACTATAAAACTAATACAGATTAGTTCCCACTTCTGCAAGCAGACATAGTGTCATATCTAAGAATTATTTTCTGCTTGAAAGTCACACTTTATCCATCCCTGGAAAGATAGCAGTTGTAGCTCATGCTGATAATCCAATGAGTGATTTCCATCTAACATCAACTAATCAACAACTACAAAAACAAAATACCAATATCAAACTCTTTTCCCCCTTCTAGATAAATCAGTTCACTTTCTGATATTCTAATTTAATACCTGTTTCTGTGTCAATAAAAAGACCCTGATTAACTTAGCTAATTATTTTGGAATAGTTAAGTCTAACCACAACAACATGCTCATGCACTGGTGAAGATGCTGTTTTCTTTGTCACAGAATGTTAGAGTAGCTGAAATGCACAGAAAGGGAAAACTTCACTTCATGATGATCAATGATTTTGGTATCAACATACTCCAGTCAGAATGCATCAGCATCTCAGGCAGCTGCATTAGTAACTTAAGGTGATACTCATATACATATAATATCCTTGCTTTTGGACTGACTTTAAATTCCCCTCCCTTACTTCCCAGCCATGCAGGAAATTCAGATTTTATCACTGGGTAGCTGTGCACCATAATCTATTCATGCTACATATGGAACTGATGACAGACGAAGGTAAGAGTAACACCAATGATCAAATAGGTGAAGCATGGAGTTTTGTGGCATCATTTAGAGAAATGGGGAATAGCCATTGTTTACAGTAACAAAAATCAACTAATGAGATTTGACTGACCATATGCAATCTCAGAATAAGTGACAGCTCACAAAAACTGGAAACCTGGTGTACACTGAGGAACCGGTATGTAGTTAAGAGTTTGAAAAACCTAATTTCCAGGTAGCACAGTTGCCAGGGGACAGCAATGGGTACCCCTTAGGACTATAGTTTTAGAAGTTAATGTCGTAAGTAAGAGTCGGGAAATAAGATCTACAGAGAGCCATAATTTTCCTGGATTGACTAGAAATTGAACAGGACCATTACAAGAAAAGGTCCCAGGATAAGGAAGTGGGGGTGGGGAATTGTCCAAAAAACCTAGTTGACCCCATGAAGGAAGTTAGGCCTTCCCAGCATGGATCATTCACTGCTTGATATTTTGTTTTCTGACTTCCTCATTTCTAGATGAGTCAGCCCCACCCCATTAAAACTCTGCATCTAAAACTCACCACTTCTGCTTTTTCAACCTTTCTCTTCTGGACAAAGTTTCTTATCTGACACTGAAGATTCTACCTCAATGCCCCAGGCACTCGTGCTCCCTGGAGGAATGCCATAAGCCTCCATTTAAGATGGGAGGATGACATTTAATACTCTTCAACCTGAAGCCAGCCATTCACTCCTTGCTCTATCCATTGAAGTAGGATGCTAGTGCCATTTGTTTCAGGATAACATGGGAGTCCAACTCCGGTGTGAATGGTATCCCCTTCCCTGAACTCCCTCACACTGTCCTTCCCCTTACTCAACCCCTTCTCCATTGATAAAATGGCAGACCCCTGACCCGGGCACATCAACTCTCTGAAGTTTGCGAAGCATATGTCACAAATAGTGCAAGTGCACTTGTGTTCCTTTAGCTACAGAGGCTTGGGTAGTCCCCAAACCTCCTCCCTCCAAATATTGTTCTCAAGAAGCAGGAAAAGTAAATGGAGAATCTGATCATGCACCAGATGCACAGTAAAGGAAAAGACCTGCAAGTTTTCCTGGCATTTATCACTGATGGATTATTGAACTATAGCTATTTATTGTTTCAAATCTCATGGTGTCTTTCTTGGGTCAGCAATGTCATGCTCATCTTGTATTTTCCAAGTGTTTTGCTTTAAGTGACTGCACCTCAGCCATGTCACTATGCCCAGTATCATATCCATAAGTGGTTCTCCAAGATAGAGTGTACCTTGGTACTGTTTGGAAACTCTTAGGTGTTTATAAAGTCGCATTTTTCATGCTTCTAATCCCCACAATAACTAGCAATTTCTGACTGACTTTGCTTCTGAGAATATAGAGGGATAGACTGCATTCCCAATTCTACTGTGTGACCTCATGCAATCTGAGAATCCTCCAGTTGGATACATAGCCTTTGTCTGCCTAGTATCAGAATAAAATGTTTTTTCATCTCCATTATTTGACAGTACACAGGATCCATGGTATCACCACCCATGGTTTGTATTCTTTGAGGACCACCCTGTATAGATGTGATGTTTTAGGCCAATGTCCATGGAAGTCTATGCTAGTATGGACATGTCCTGCCACAGGGCATATTCTTTCTATGTGAAGCAGAAGTTTGGTCATGAGCAAGAAATTTCTCACCTGCAGAGATTAAAATGAGAACAATGACGCCTCAGAGAACCACAAGAACCTCAAGAAGAAGAAGAAAAGCTTCTACTGCTAAGGGCCTCTCAGGGAGCCCACAAATTGTGGAATGGTCCTTTCTGCCTTTTATTTTTTTTTTTTGGACTGCATATTCTCTAGCCCTTTTTTTTTAATCCCTTATACCTCTTACTCATCAGATAACCTTGTGTTATTTGGACTAAGTTTTGTGAAAGTGACTGTTATCCCTCCCAGCATGGCCTTGTCACCCTCATGTGGCTTGAGAATATATATATATATATATATATATATATATATATATATATATATATATATATATATATATATATATATATATATATATATATATATATATATATATATGTCAGCTCTGGATTCAGACAGGGTTTACAGAGCTGATTGTTAAGGAACAGGCATTTAGAATATCCTCCCATTGAGTCTCTTGGTCTATCTTGGGAATATTTATGCCCTACATAATATTTGTTGTTTTGCCATTACCTTTGACAATCATGACCGGCTGGAGAGCCCTCTTTCTTTTGTAGGGATGTCTATGCCTATTGTTTATGGTGTTGGGATAAGAGCTCTCATGTCTTATTTTGCCCTTTTCTAGGTCTTCATGCATTCCTGTGTCCTGGATGTGTTGTTAAAACAGAATCATCCCTTTATGTGGTCAGCTCATCCAAACTCTTCATCTGTATTTCCATTTTTGTAAAAATATATACATATACCTACACATACACACACACACACACACACATATACGTAGTATGGCAGCTCTTGGTTCAGGCAAGGTTTGCATATATATGTATATGTATGTGAATGTGTATGTGTTTGTGCCTGTTATATGTAAGTGTATGTATATGTGTATATGAATGTGTATGTGTTTGTGTATGTTGTGTGTATGTGAATGTGTATGTGAATGTGTATGTGAATGTGTATGTGCTTGTGTATTTTATGTGTATGTGTATATGTATGGTATGTGTATGTATGTTTGTAGGACTGCTTCTAGGGCATTGTACATACCATCCAAATATCCTATCAATGAGTTGCAGGTCTAGAATCCCATTCATCATCTACAAAATTACAGGGTAGATTGAATAACGGCACTTACCTTGGAATTTGTCCATCCATATATTGGCTAACATAGAGAATGGTTGAAAGAATGCTTTCAAGATTGGCAATGGTTAGGTACCTGATTGACCCTACAATAAGGACATTTCAGTCTGGGAAAGTCTGATGTCGAACTATTCTATACCTGCATATGGACCAGTAGAAGAGGCCAGGTTAATCTATTAATCTAGGAGCATTATCCAAAGCAACCACACATTATGCTGAGGATTTATGCAAAAGTCATAGTCAGGCCCAAGATATTTCCAGGTGTTAATATAGACAAGGAGATTACTCAGTATACTAGTTCCTTGGTAGTGTGATTTAAAATTAGTCTCACAAAGTTTCTAGTGTGTCCTTTCTTTGTCAGTGTCAGCTCAAAAGACAAGGTGACTTAACCCAGAGAGTTACAAAATCTGCCTCCCAGATTCTCTGGATGTTGATCTTTGAAAAGCCTTGGTATGTCAGGAATTGTCTGGGGGTCCATTAGATCACTTCCTCCACATTTTACTCTGTGGCTTACATTCAGTTTCAGCAAGTCAGTGACACTCTATGAATCATAAATCAGTTGTCAAGGAACAGACTCAACCTGGAGAGACATTCTAAGGAAAATGTGTCTGATAGTAGAAAAACAAAAGCCTAGAATTGTGGGTGAAAGCTGGTGGCCAATGTTCTGCTCAAGAAAGCTTCACAACCTGCTGTCTCTTTGTTATATCGTCTTTCCCTCTGATCAGTTTTTTTCTGAAGATCTCCATGCAGCTGCTCTCTTTCACTCTATATGCTGCCTGTGACAGTTCTCCTAGCAATTCTCTTTTGCTATTCTGAAAACTTTCTCTTGATACTTTTTCTCTTGCAGCTCATAAGCCAAATCTCTTATTTTACATATAAATCCAATTAATTGCTCCTGCATTAATTTTGGTTGTAATATAAATCAGCATCCTGTGAACCTAGCCTCTTGCTTTTTAAGAGGCAACAGTCACATGTTTCCCTTTAAAATTGCAAAATTATTTAGAGATCTGCTCTACTCTGTCAAGCACAAAGGATAAGCAAACTGCAGTTACCTTTTCTAGAAATTACTCCACCAACACCTGGGCCTAACCTTGAACTCTTCCATGCTGATTCTGAACACAGTTGTCTGACTGCCTTTCTTAGAAAAAAATATCTAAATATCTTCATTTCTTTTCCTACTATGATCCCAACAAGTTGGCATACTTTTCAGATGCTTTTGTTACTTTAGTTTCATGAAGCCTCTTATACAATTCACACTGCATCCTTATGTTTTCACATAGTTGAAAATTTTCTATTTTCCAAGTCCTATTTTTAAAGAAATTTCCATAGCCCAAAATGGTGTCCAGAAGGTCCCAGGTTTTACCATTTGCTGAGAAATTAGCAATGCCTTTCCTGTGGACTCCTGCAAGCTTTGATTATCATGGAGTCATTAACATTAACAAGAGGGACATTCTTCAATGTAGGAATATAAAAATATGTACATTATTATATGAAGAAGATTTACACCCACATCAACCATCAACTCTCCTGGAGGCCCATGCCTGTTGGTTCTGTCCCTTTCCATCTCATTCTGTGTCTAACAAGGCCATAACAGTCAATCCCTTGTAGCCATCCTTGTAAGTTGTCAATTGTCAGCAAGATGTACTTCCTGAATATACTCTGAGTACTTCCATGACAAAAGGGCCTCTTTAACTGTTGCTTTAATTTTACAGGCTTGGACAGACAAGCTCTCTTTCCATGGAGAGACCCAGTCATTTCTCCCCCTGTGGGAGAAGCAGGGTATCGGTACTCAGGTAGGAAGGAGTGATAGACACAACACACCAAAATGCTGCTGCAATCTTTCTTCTGCAAACATCTCAGATATAGACACATGATTTGGGAACTACTTTTAGACTTCATGCCAGGTTACATCAGGTGATGATCAAGTGGGGGGTGGTTACATGTTTGCTTGGTAACTTGAAACTAAAGAGGACAGAGCAGGATGTGTATTTTGGAACCTTTTTGTTAACCAGAAAGTGGTTAATCATCACAGATTTGAGATCACTCTAAGAATTCTACTAAGCTGCAGTCTGAGAAAATTTGCTCTAGCTTGTAAATTTAATTAATATTTTATGGCCAGTAAGGCCAGTTAGGAACAAGGTGTTAACTCCTGTATGTGGCATTGGAGGGGCTGTTGTCCTGAGCCTCTGTGGAGTTTCCGTATTTACTGGAGTAAGCAATGCTTCCTCTGAGTAAGTAACACTTCCTACTGTACATTATAGTTGTTGGAATTCTCAGACTATCTTCCTTAACTTCTGACACACAGTCCTGGCCTTTCCCTACCAGATGTTGAACTTTTAACCTTTCACCATCCACTATACTTGGATTTTTCACAAACAACTCTTTCTGTTGTAACTGATTCATTACATCTCCAAATGTCTTGTTTTCCTCCCACTTAACTCTAAACACAGAAAGACAAGGCACAGCACCCAAATCTGCAGAATCTAATCAATGCACTGGAACAGTTCGCAGAATCATGATGCCAGGGATGTCTGTGAGGCTAAGTTCTGAGAACACACAACTCTGGTCTGACAACATGATTTTCACCTTGTCACACAGACTGCACCTGGGTTGGTGTGGCATTTACTGAGATGGGTTCAGCTTTATTTACAAAAACGTGAGGACATTTGTTGTCTCTGAAGAGAGAACAAAGTGCATTCCCCAAAACTCCGAGAAGCTTCTGATGACACTAGAGGGAGTCATGGTTTCAAGTCACATCTGTCAAACCAACTCCCCTGGGAACAAAAAGCTGTCTCAGAAAATCACTGTTTCACATTCATGGGATGTTGGGCCTGAGTCTTCTTCCCAGGTCGGATGCCTGCTGGTCTTAGCTGTGGGCATGGCTCGGGTGTGGGCATGGCTATGGTGTGGGCATAGCTACAGTGTGGGCACAGCCTGCTGTTCTCAGCTGTGGTTCTGTTCCTGTGTCCGGCTGCAGAGCTTGGCGTAGGTCACAGCCTGGTTCTCTTTGGATGTTGTGTCCTGGAGTGGCACAGGGTTGGAAGAAGGTGTGTGTCTAGTGTTAGTAACTTATGGGATGTTGCTCAGGTGTGGGTGTGGCCTGACTGAGGACGTGGCCCAGCTGTGGGGGTGTCTTGGGTTGAACCTGAGAGTAAAGTTACCTGACAGGGTGAAAAAGAATGGATTCCTACCATGCGAAGCCTGGTGGGTGTCACCTGGGAGTACACGATCCCCTGTGCGTCCTCATCAGGTGGGGTCTGCTGCAAGGAGACAATAAGTGGGATGAGGGGGATGACCAGGAGTGAAGCACGTGAGGCAGGGGTATGACCAGGAGTGAAGTAAGTCCCGGCTCCATCCCGCATCTCCTTCAGTCATATGAGTTCCTTTAGGAATTTAATTCACTACACAGTTCCCGTCAGGGCGTTCCAAGGCTACCTCAGCATGTGGGGAATCTGGAAGCTTCCTTCTCATGGCCACCATGTTTTATTCTCACCCTGATTACCATTCCCTCGGCTCCAGCCGTGTCCTCGGCCTTCTTTTTGTACCAACGCCTGTGTCGGATGAGGATGAGACAGATCAGAAGGAAGAAAAGCAGGAGGAGGAACGATGCCAGGACTCCAGTCATAACCTTCCAGTGTGTTCCTAGACCTTAGGCATAATTGACATCAGCGTGAGAGAAGGATATTGTTTACCTGAGCACCTATTATGTGCCTAGCCCATTTGTGGCCCTCAGCATCACAATCATTCCACCTGGAATTGTATGTTTTCCCAGTCAGCTATAGGTGAGTATATCAAGGCTCACAGAGACAAGTTCACTTGGTGCAGGTCACTTAAAATGATTATAAATAGTGTATTTGAAAAATACATAATAATAATAATAATAATAATAATAATAATAATAATAATTCATAAAAGTAAGTCAAAACTCAGTACTTGACTTCCAGCGTTCTCACAAAACTTCATAAGCTATTTGAGCATGAAAACAGGTGACGGCCTAGCCTCAGCTCTGAGTTAGCTACAGTGTTGCATGTCACCATCCTTGTGGCAAAAGGGACACGGTCATTTCAGAACTGGGATTACATGGAAGGGTCTACTTCCTCTTCTGAGATGTTAGATGGGAAGCACAGGGAGTAAGTAAACTGAAGGTGTGAGCACACACGCTCCGTTACACGAGCAGAGATCAAGGAAAGGACTCAGAGCATGAGGGTTTTCCCAATCGCTGAATATCAAAGCAACAATTTTATCTTCCATTATTACTTCGTAAAATTTGTTTAAGGAGCTGGAGCCTAGGAAGACACTGTATCAGAAATTTCAAGAATGCAAGTGATCAGAAGTTCTTTTAAAGGGGGGTCTGAAATTTAAGTAGACAGATATATTGGGCCTTGAGCTGTGTAAGGAACACATCATCTAAGTCACAAATAATTCCAGATCTCTCACTTTCTCAAATTCAGAGGCAGATTCACCAATGCATAGTGATCTCGATTCTTGTTATACTCACTGCCAGGAGGGCCTCACTTACCATCTTCAGTGGGCGAGGTGGACGGGTCCTTGGTGTCTGCCAGAGGTGGACAGAGAGATGAACACTACAATGCACAACACTTTAGTATGTTCTGTTTCTTTCTATCTCAATCTGGACACTAATTACAAAAGGATATCCCCCTGTTGCAGACAAAATTGTTTTGGATCCAGGTTCTTGGATCTCTGTGAGGATCACAGTCCAGCCCATCAATCCTGTACAAATTCATAACATTGACCATATGGGGAGGATGGAGTCTCTGCAAAACCCACAACCGTCCCACTGAACTTGTGCAACACATGGACCAAAAAACCCTGGTGTCCAGCTATTACCAAGAGTCGGGGCACATGATTTTAAGAAATAAAAGCAAAATATAAATGGACAGTGTCTGTCTGCCAGTGAAGATGGTTCTCATTAGGTTTTGTAAACTTGATACAAGGTAAAGAAATCTAGAAAGAGGCGGCTACAATACAGAAAAATGCATATGTGTCTGTGGAAAGATTTTCTTGATTGATTGATCAAGAGCACAGACTACCATGATTAATTCTTTTTTTTTTTAAGATGTATTGGTTTAGTTTACATATATGAGTACACTGTCAATGTCTTCACTTGCACCAGAAGAGGGTGTCAGAACCCATTACAGATGGTTGTGAGCCACCATGTGGTTGCTGGGATTTGAACTCAGGACCTTCAGAAGAGCAGCCAGTGCTCTTAACTGTTGAGCCATCTCTCCAGCCCCATGATTTATTCTAATCTGAACTGGTTAGAACTTGATGGTGGAAGAAAACAATACTGTAAGCCATTGTCAAGTAAACGTGTGAGCAGTGCTCCTTCAAGATTCCTATTTCAATTCTTGCTTGCACGTCTACATCTAATTACCTTCATGTTGCTCCACCCAAAATTATATGGAATAAATCCTTATCGCACTAAGTTGATTTATATAGATCATGTTTTACGACAGAAACAGGAACCTAACTAGTAGAGTGACATCATCTGATCACTTTGTCAATTGCGTGTCCCACTCAACTTCCTCAACTTCCATTGCTAAATTACAATGAGACAAGGGGGAAGACATTTGGACTGGGGGATTCTGTCTGCAACTCCGATATTAAGGGGTGAATGTCTTTTGAACTGAACAGGATTTTTAACCTTACAGTTTCCTCCCTCTTATTTTAGGCCAGAGTTCATCGTAGAAAAAAGACCATGTGACCGAAAATACTGAATGATTATGGGAAAGAGGTGCTTACCTGAGACCATGAGGTCAAGGGGGTCACTTGAAGTTGACCACACCTGTGGTGCATTCCTATAAGAGCTGTAGCATCTGAACATTCCATTGTGGTTGGGAGTAGCAGCAGTCAGAACAAAAGTAGCATGGAATGGAGGATAGGCCTGATGCTGTGAGTCCAGGGTCCATGAGAGGTGGTGTTTTCCTTCCCGGATCAGAATGAATCTGTGAAATCCCATGAATGAGCTACAGGTAAAGGATATAGAAACTCCAGAGGTCACATTAGTGCTCGGCCAGACTGACAGGCTTGGATTTCCATGCACTCCTGGGATACAAGGTGTAGTATGTGAAATTATCATGAATTACACACATTGTCCTCCAGGATTGGACCCTGAGAGAAGAGCTCCTGGAGAATAGATCTCCATCTTAGCAGAAAGCCCATGCTGGGATCCCTGAGTGTCCACTCACCTGTCACAATATCAAAATGCCTCCAAAAAGAAACTGTAAGAAGCATACACTCACACCATGACAGCACAAATGAAAGGTCTAGAATAAAAAGCAAATGGACCAAAGAGGAGTAGATGTCAGGAAATAATCCAACTCAAGGCTGAAATCAACAAAGTATAAACAAAAAGAATTATAAAAAGAATCAACAAAACCACGAGGGTGTTCTTTGAGAAAATAGATAACTCTTAGCCAGACTAATCAGAGGGCACAGAAACAGTACCCAGATCAGAAAAAAAAAAAAAAAATCAGACAGGAAAAGGGAGGCATAAGAATAAAAACTGATGAAATTAAAATAATAATCAGATTCTAACACAAAAGCATTTACTAAAACAAACAATCAAACAAAATACTAGAAAACATGGCTGAAATGGAAGATTTACTACACAGATACCAGGTAGCAAAGTTAATTCAATATCTGAAAACATCTAAACAACCCCATAACCCCAACATAAGTAGATTGTCTCATTAATAGCATCCCAACCAAAGAAAGCCCAGGACCAGATGGGTCTCGTGCAGAGTTCTGTCAAACCTTCAAAGAAGACCTAATACCTATATTCTTCAAACTATTCCACAAAATAGGCACAGAAGGAAACTACTCAACTTATTATTTGAAGCCACAGTTAACGTGAACGAAAACCACACAACGACCCAACAAAAGAAAGAGAACTTCAGACTAATTTCCCTTGTAAATATTGATGCAAAGATACTCAATAAAATTCTCACTAATGGAATCAAAGAATACATCAGAATGATCATTCACCATGTTCAAGTACGCATGGAAACCAGTCAATACACGTATTCCTTTATGGTCTTGCCTCTAAATCTCCTTGAGTTTCTGTCATGTCATATTTAAGTGATGGACTCTGATCAGGACATACAAATAAACAAGACCTAACTTTTGTTCTATGTGTTTCTAAACAACAGAAGAAAACATAGAAGATATAGCAAAAGTAAAACGAATGGTTATGGCAAGTTGTAGTCGGTATGGTAATAAATGGACAGAAATAGAAGCCATTTCTACTAAAACTAGGAGTAAGATAAAATAATTCTTATTTGCCATTTTCAAAAAAGTAATGGTTCAGTGTTTCCAAAGGTAAACCTTGTTGGTCTGGAACATACTATGTAAATCAGACCGGCCTGAAAAGCACTCAGTGCTGTTACATCTGCCTTCTGAATGCCAGGATTAAAGTAACTCACCACCATGTTTTGCCTCTTTTTCCATTTTTATTCTTTATAATGATTTACCTCTCACCCACAATAAAAACACAGAGAAAAATTGAGCTACACAGTGATATACATGCAGGAATATAAGTAACCAAATTTTCCTACCTTGAGGAAGACATTCTTTTCTGTGGAGAGTCAAGCCTCTGCTCTGAGGATGGCTTGTTTGCAGATTGACATGTATACTCCTTTTGTGTATTTGAGAGCTTGGACTACCTGAGATACTACCAAAGATTGAATTTTGCCATGAAGAAGAGCACAGAGATCTCCCAGAGAGTCAGAAGGAGCCACAAGTTTCCCCAGGAGATGTGGACAACAACCAAGACAAGGCTATAGAGGGGCCAGACCAACCTTCCCCAAGTATGCTCAGGGATAAATGGCTAGAAATTGAGATCTGTGATGGTGGAGGCTGCACTGACCAGGATACTGCTTCAGATCTTCCCAGGAAACTAGGGTACTGGGTAAGGCTTCAAAGAGCTTCTGGCTAGAAGAAGAAAGAGGGAAAAAGCCACCCAGAACTCTGTTTGGAACCCAGGAGCCTTGATGCCTGCTAAGAATTGCAATTCGGGACACTCTGTCAGTTGTGCTACAGCACAGGCACACACAAGTCTGTTGTGTCTTTGCAGCCATCTGGTGTTTGTTTGTTTAAAGCTTTCTTTGTTTTTTTGTTTTTTTTTTTTATTGGTTTTTTTCAAGACAGGGTTTCCCTGTATAGCATGGCTGTCTTGGATATCACTCTGTAGACCAGGCTGGCCTTGAACTCAGAAATCTACCTGCATTTGCCTCCCAAGTGCTGGGATTACAGGCTTGTGAAACCACTGCCCACCTTACAGCTTTCTTAATAAAACTGTTAAAAGCAGGAAATTTGTATTCTTATTGAAATATCCCATGGGGAAAATATGGAGGGTAGAGTGGACCCAGATGAGGATACTCTACTCTTTCCTACCTTTGGTTATAGGAGTAACTGTTGGTTTGTTTTGAAGGAAGTCCTTAGGAGAATTTGACATGCTGGTTTTCATGTGTGCTGGGACATAAAAGAACCAGCCCATAGTGAGTAACCTTGAGCACTTTGGGAATCCGCTCTGCTTAATCAACATGGTTGAGGAGTGATCTACCCAGTGCTTCCTTTACAAATTAATCTAGGGGTCACCTACAACTTCCATTTTACTGATTCTTCCTTCTATATAGACTAGACTAGCCCTCAACTCAGATTTACTTTCTCTTGACTCTCTAGTATGTGGATTACTGGCCTGTGCTACAACTTCTGCACAGGGGATTCTTTCTATTTTCAGCAATATCCTTTGGAAATTTCTGCTTCACAAGGGAACTCCCCTGCAGAAACAGGACAAGCTAAGTTGGAAGCTCAGAACAGTGCTGTCCCTGACATAGAAAACCCAGCTCCCTGGCCTCGAGAGTGTGTCCTTTAAGTGCTTCCAGTCTTGGAAGAGCTTCACCTCTTACAAGCCTTACTTCTATTGTTGGTCTCCCTAGCAGTTGAATCCCTCAGTAGGCTAAGCCATGTACCAGGCTAAAGAATGATTTCTTACATTTGACTCTCTGAACTTCATTTCTCAGGAAGTGTATGTAGGAAAAAAATAGACACTGCACAGAAACACTGGCCAGCATGTTTCCTTTGAATATTCAATATATTCTGTAATTCACATCACCTAGAACTTTCAACAGAGGTGAGAAGACTCGGGTAATACATCTTGGATTCACTGAGAGAATGACTCATCCCTGGGCACCAGGCTGTTCTGTCAGCATTTAGGAGTGCACCCTGGGTTCGAATCAAGTCCCATTGCAGCTTGCTGGGCATAATCTGATTTGGTTCTCAAAATGATAGCACCAAGAAATCATGGACACAGTTGGAAATGATTTCAGCTCCTGCAAGTCAACGGCCATGGAAAACTTGGCTGTGTGGGAAATTCAGTTAGCAGACCCCTGAAATGCAAACATGGGCACTGAACATTGCATTCCTCTCTGGTGGAAGAGCAGAGCCCATGGTGACCCCTGCTGGGAAGAAGTGTCAGTGTCTGGAGCTCAGAGGCAGAGCTATGGAACTAGGAAGCTTTGGAGCTTCGGAATCCTTCCTTGGTCCCAGGTCTAGCTGTTGTCTCTAACTATGGACATGCAGACAGAGGAACTAACTATGGACCTGCCTTGCCAGGATTGCAAGACTCACATAAAACTCAGGGTGAGTGAGTCAGTCAACCGTGGCCCCTCTTTGGTAATATCATAAGTACATCTGGCTGAAGGCACAGTTTTCCCAACTGTAAATTGCCTCCCACTGTCCCTTGGCATCTTCTCAGGTTTCAGCTTCATGGCCCTTTTTCTTTTTGTGGGGGTGGGGGAGTGTCTAGGGAAGGCAGGCTCAGCTCTGCTGGTCTCTCCCTCTGCAAGTCTGAGGTTAAGGGGAGAAGTCTTTACCCAGGTGTTGTGTGAATTATTATTATTATTTTTAATCAGGTAGTCAAGCACCAACCTATCTGAGTTAGAGTCCTCCTTCCCAAGTACTTCCCCCAAGAGACCAGCCTTACTGTACAGCGTCTCTCTAGGACTCAGGAGGGTCTTCTGTTGTCTGCAGCCTGCCTCGGGCTTGTGGTGAGGTGACTTGCAGAAGCTGGTGTTTTCCCCACCTCTGTTCCCCACCCCCACTCCTTCTCGTCGTGCCCCTCAATCTAATGTTTAACCACAGGCATCATCTTGACTCTGTGCACCCTCTAGGTGGCTTTTCTAACCTTCCAAATAGATGAATCTCTGGCTTCTGCAGGTGACGTGACACGCCCTGTCTCTGTAGATGGCAGCTAGTTCTCTCTATGATCAAGAATTCACAAATGGACTTCATAAAATTACAAAGTTTCTGTAATTGCAAAGGACACTGTCAAAAGAACAAAACCAACAGTTTGGTGAAAGATCTTCTGATAGAGGCCTAATATCCAATATATACAAAGAACTCAAGAAGTTAGACCCCAGGGACCTAAATAACCCTATTAAAAAATAGGATACAAACCTAAACTGCCATGGACTGACCCAGCTGGGGGAGTCACGACCAAGGGAAAATCCGGGCTTTGGTATTCAGGAAGGCACAGGTACAGCGAGATAATGACAGACCAACACACCAGAGAGCGGTTCCAATCTGCTGCAACTTTACTTTTTAGTCAGGCATATTTATAGCATATTGAGAAACAGATCGTGGTTGGCACACCTCCACAAACACTCAAACAATTGCTAAACCAAGTACATTTCAATCTTAATAAGAACAGCAAGTAGACATAACATGATGCCCACAGGAACTCTTACTCTGTGAACTGTGATCAAAAGCAAACTATGATCATGAACCTCAGACATATAGTGTTTGATTCTAACTTGTGGTTACTTACTAAAGTTGTGTTCATAATCAACAGTAGAACTTGGGCCTTCAGACCAATTTGTATGCTTAAAACCTTTTTCTGTCATCAAAAGTCAAAATGCTTTAAAAATGAACACATATTTATTACAAGAGCGCGCTCTACTGCCCTGAACAGCAAACAAAACGGTGGTCTGGCTCAAGCTAATCTATGTCCATAATCTCAAGAAAATTATAGGACCTTATAACCTTCAATGTTTTTAATCCATTTATTACCTTCTTACCTGTATAAAGCAATAGCTCATCAGTAGTCATGTACTTTTTCATATTGTTTTTCTTCCAGCTACAAACTAGGATAAGGGCAACCACAAATCTTTTTGGTCATATTAATTCTTACAATTTCTTTAAAGTCTGTATAGCTGTATTTTCATATCCTGATTCATCCTTCAAATCTACTGGCAACATGACATATGCAGGACGCTTCATCAAAATCATAACTGTCGTATGTTTATCTATGCCAGAATCCACACAATTAGTAAGTCTGCATGCATAACAATTAATCATACAATGCAAGGAAAATAAACTCAAGAGTCTGCAGCTGCTGTCGAGCAGTCACCAACTCTATAGCTTCTCTTGTCAGATTCTTCAGCTGAATCCATGTTGGCAGTCTCCTGGGAGCCAGTAAAAGCTTTTGTAGTTTCACTCCAGTCTTCCATCTCTCCTCCTTTCATTTTCTTTGCTGCCAACAGCCACCAGTCGCACAAGCCAATCCGGGATCCAGACTGGGGAGTCTGCCTCCTCTGGGAACACATAAGCATATCCACTCCCAGAGGAAATTAAAGCATCCGGGCCTTTCCAGGTGCCGGTCATCAGTTTCTTCCACATGACTCAGGAGGAGTTGTTCTAAATATGATTAAAACCCATTCTTTATTATATAGAATTTGTTTCGCTCTTGTTTATTTAATTACCATTCCACTAATCCTTACCATCTTAAAAGACTTCTGGGCCCCAATATCTTGAACCCAGGCTACCACATCAGTGGATCCAAACTGTCCTTGTCCTCTTTTTGCTTTTAACACAAAGGTAGACAGTTTAAGATATGGCAACAAGAGAAGTTGTGCTACTCTTTGTCCTTTATGTATCTGTACTGTTTCTCTCAAAAGTCTTATCATTACATTTATGTCTCGAGTGCTGTCTCCATCAATCACTCCTGGCAATACCTCAAAATTCTTTTTGTAGTTTGAACTACGCCTAATTATAAGTCCCTCTATTTCTTGTGGTAATGTCCTTATCACTGAGGTTGGGATCAAGGTAACTCCTTCCCAGGATGACAAAATTACATCCTCACAGGAAGCTAAATGTAACCCAGCACTACCTGGAGTAGTTCTAGGAAGATCATGAACAGCAAATTCTGGTACCTTAGGGTTAAGGGCACATTCATGTTCAATAACATCATCTTGGTCCTCTCTTTCAATTCCAGGGCTGAGAGGTTGCCTCTGACCTAATTTTTTGTTTTTTTGTTTTTTGGTTTTGTTTTTTTTTTTTTGTTGTTTTTTTTTTTTTTTTTTTTTTTTTTTTTTTTTTTTTTTTTTGCTTGTTTTTGTTCATTTTAATAAGGGGTGTTCCAACCTAGTGGAGCTTGTATTTGCATTTTTCCAATGCTTGCTTTTCCAGCATCGAGGGCACACTACTGGAGGAGGTCCTCTTTTTTTATTACCACTATTGTTTTCTCCAGGACACTGTCTTTGCATATGTCCTTCCTTTCCACACTTATAACAAGTGGGTACAGAGAAGTCTCTCCCTCCTCCATATGTTTGCTTAACATCGGCGCTGAACTTCTGACCTTTCATACCCGCAGCATAGGCCATTCCTTGCACTACAGCTGGCGAGGCATCTACGCAGGGTTTTATAAAGTCCTGCACTGTTCCCATTTTTCTGATGGGCCGTATGAGGTCTTGACACAAAGTATCTGAGACCTTGAAACTTCTACTGGCCATCATATGTTTAAAAACTGAGAGGAACATTCATTCCTACTTTGACTCAGATTGCCCCACATTATATCAAGATTACTTGCACTTAACTTTACTGGCGGACCTGCACCATCCTGGCAAGAGCCAACCTGTTACCTTGAAGGAAAATAAAAGGAGGGGGATGGAGATTACCTGTCCAAAGATTCCCTGTTCAAAGGCGCCACCTGCACGGACCGACCCAGCTCCGGAGTCATGACCAAGGGAATACCAGGGTTTGGTATTCAGGAAGGCACAGGTGCAGCGAGGTAATGACAGACAGAGACATCAAAGAGCAGATTGATTTTGCTGCAACTTTAAGTTTTAGTCAGGCATATTTATAGTATATTGAGGAACAGATGGAGGTTGGCACACCTCCAGAAACACTCAAAAAATTGCTAAACAAGGTACATTTACATGTTAATTAGAACAGTAAGTAGACATGACACAAAGCCCACAGGACCTCTCGCTCTATAAACCATGATCAAAAGCAGTCTTAGGTCATAAACCTTAGACACATGGTGCTCGAGTCTAACTTGTGGTTTAATAATCAATAGGAGAACCTGGGCCTTCATACCCATTTGTTTGCCAAAAGCCTTCTTCTGCCATCAAAAGTCAAAATTCTTTAAGAATGAGCACATATTCATTAGAAGAGCCCTCTATACTGCCCTGGACAGCAAAGACCAAGGAGGTCTGGCTCAAGCTAATCTATGTCTAAAATCTAAACAATATTATAGGACCTTCTACCCTTCAATGCTTTCATCCATCTATTACCTTCTTAACATAAATACCTGTATAAAGCAATAGCTCATCAGCAGTCCTATACTTTTCGTAGTGTATTCTTCCTGCTAAAAACTATTCATAACATTTCCTAATATCTCTGTTCTTTGGGCATTACCTTCACTAAGGCTAATAATAAAGATGGACACTGACGAAAAACATTCCAAGGCTTTTTTACACTAAGGTTCAACATGAGGTAATTGAGTTTAGGATTGGAAGCTGTAGGCGCAATCACCACGTACTCTTTTCTTTCCACCAGAATACCTAGTTCTCCTTTATCAATTAACCGGCTTGTAGGCTGGGATCATGGTGTATAATGAATTAAGAATAGGAAGAAGAAAGACACAGTTCAGAACCCATAACCCAGGAAGCACAGTATCCTTAGAGAACATCAAGGCCCTTTTCAAGGCCAGAGCTGGGCACACTGCCAGTGACCTCCAGGGAGCCTAGCCCCAAGAGGCATTTCTCCCCCAACCCCCATCTGCCTTAATGACATACTGTCATGTCACACAGACAACACTGGAGGTGGTGTGGCATCTGGTGAGTTTGCTTCATGGGGGACCCTGAGAATGAGAGAAAAATGGAAAGCCACACACACACACACACACAAACACACACACACACATACAGACACACACACACACACACACACACACACACACACACACACATGGACCGGTAAGTCCCTTAGCTAATGTCCCTTCACCTGGGCTTCCCACAAGAATGCACTGAGAGCATGCCATGATGATTGTGTTGTGAGTGCTGGATTTGATAACATAATGGCTGCCTCTGAGCCATGAGTTACTGTTTCATCCTGTGTGGCCCCAACCCCACATCTTTCTAAACAGCCTCATGGCAGGAAGGACACTCCTTAACAAATCTTCTCACAGCATCTGCTTTCTGTACACACACCGATGGAAACGCAGGTGCAAGATGAGCTCTAGATGAATATTTGTCAGCAGAGTGGCCACAAGATTCACACATCTCGTGAGTGTGAAGTCCCACAGCAAGAGTCTGTGGTCAGAGTGCTTTGAGTGACAGCCATTCTTCACGCACAGTGTACACACATACACACTCGGAATGGGACTTACTCGTTACATTTTGGCCATGTTCCCCTGCCGCAGAAGAAAGCTTGCTGCTGCCACACAGGCTTCACCCTTGGCCGACCTTAAAGCACAGTTCAGTCATCAACCCTGCCTGGTCTGTTCCGAGGTGGGAATAGAGTGCATCCCAGAACTCATGGCTCCGGCATGATCAGTCGGACGGCTCAGTCAAGTGCTGCTCTGCTGAGGCTGTGTTCCAAGGCCGTCGCCAACACCTCCAACACCACACACACAAACACACACACACACACACACACACACACACACACACACATGTGTTGAGAAGTCCTAGAAGGGCAGAGAGGGGCGGAGACCCGTCCAAGCTGCCGTCATGGTGACAGCAATGTCTGAAATTCCACCAGTTCCGATTGAGTGATTGGATGGGATGTCAATCCCTTAAGAAGGCCAACAGTATCAAGTACCCCAGACCCCTGGGAGCTCAGAGACTAAGCCATCAACCTAAAAGCATGGGCTGGCCATGACGGACGTAGCAGAGGAAGGAATTGTCTGTACTAAATAAGACATTATTGGTCTAATATTGAATAGACAGGCTGTCCCAGGGAAGGAAAATGGGGGAGGTGAGCTGGTGGTGGATGGGTGGATGAGAGGAGTGGAGGTGGGGGTGATGGAGCACACTCTCAAAGGCCAAAGGGAGGGGCAGTAGAGTAAAGAACCCTGGGAGGGGGTACTGGGTACTGAGGCTACATATGGTATATAAGTAAATAAAACAATTAAAGAGACAGACAGACATAGAGGCAGAGAGAGAATGTGAGTGAGAGAGAGAGAGAGAGAGAGAGAGAGAGAGAGAGAGAGAGAGAGAGAGAGAGAGAGAAGGAGGGAGAGAGAGATGTATGGAAGGCTAGCCTCATCCAGCAAGTCTTTCCATGACACCCTCATAGACGGAGAATGGCATACCTCCTCTTCAAACTCAGGAACATATTTGGCAGAGACAACAACAGCCTGGGGCCTCACCCTTGGGAGATTTGCTCTGGCTAGGATTTTGAGTATGATATTGAACAGATAGAGAGAGAGCTGGCAGCCTTGTCTGGTCCCTGAATTCACTGGGATTGTTTCAAGTTTCTCACCATTCATATTCGATGAAAGTTTTTTTATTTTATGAGAAAATATTTCTATTTAACTCTTGAAATAGTTTTAGAAATGTTTTCTGTGTCTACCATTTTTATGTATTATTTTCCATGAAAATCTTTGCTTTTAATATATCTTCTATAATTCTTTAATTTTATCAGAAATATTTACCATCAAATTCTTCAATATATTAGAAATGTTTCCTATGTGTTTGGTCCATTAGTAAATATATATTTGAAAAAATGGAAAAAAGAGTTAAACTTGCAGAATTTATTGGAAAATATTAATGGTAAAATAATAAACATTCTATATATATATATAGACATACACACATACATATACACACACACACACAAACACACACACACACACACACACATATATATATATATACGTACTAATTATATATATATATATATTATATATATATATATATATAATTAGTATCCCTATTAAACAAAGAAATGTCAGGGTTCAGTAAGTCTCAGGATTAGGTTAAAGAATTTGTGTGTTGTTTTTTGTGAACTCAGTTTCTATCTTTTCTCTCATATGCCTTCAGAATGCTCATTTTCATGATATCAAAATCTTATTTCTTACCCCCAACGAAATAGATCAGTGAGTTATCCATGAACCTAGAATTCCCAGATGGGAACTATCTTTACATTATTATGGGGCCCAGTTCACATACAACAGAAGAATAAACATGAGTCATAACATCATTGATTTTCTGGTGTGTTGGGGTATCGAGGGCGTGCTGTGGTGGGAGAACTAGATTTTGATGATACCACTTTGCCTTGGGTTCTGTTGCTTTTGTTTTTGCCCTTGTGTCTCACCCTCTGGTTGTCTCTGGTGTTAGCTGATCCATCTGTGACTGAGGTTTCACTCTCCTGCAAGCCTGTGTGTCAGTACTCCTGAATTTCTCTCCAGGAGGAATTTTGGTATGGGGATAATTTGCACATAGTCAGCCAGCTCCTAGGTGGAGCTCCAGAACGACCCTGTCCCCAGCTGTTACTTGGTTTCTGTGTCCTGATGGCTCTGGGTGGATCCCTCTTGGGCCTGGAATTTTAAGAAGTGGAGTCTTACCTATGTTTGCAGGTGTGGTGTTACTCCTGGGAGATCTGCTCCCTCCCCACAGTATTTGGATATGGAGCACTGTGGCACAGGATCAGCTCTGGGTGCAGGAGGATAGTGGAAGTGTCATGTCCCAGGCTGTTCCTCATTTTTTTTGACCTGACTTCTCTGTGGGTGTGCTTTTGTGCAGATGTGGTAGTCATAACTGTACTCACAGGATTGCCGTCACTCTCGGAAGACCCTCTTTCACACTGCACTATTTGGGGATGGAGAACGTGGCACAGATTTAGCTCTCACATTTAGTGTCTTGATTATATGTGACAAGAGAATTTTATTTTTGGTCTAAATTATTTGGGGTGCTATAGGCTTCTTGGATATTTACGGCCATCCTCTTATTTAGGTTTGAGAAGGTTTTTGTTTAAATGATTTTATTGAAGATTTTTTTTCTAGTAGTTTGAACTGGGTGTTGACGGATTGAAACATGCTATTAGAGAGAGAGGGATAGAGGAATGGGATGGGCATTTTTGGGATTGTGTACCAGGAGAGAGATAAGAACTAGACAAAAATATGAAAGTAATAAAAGAGTTAAAAGGTAAAAAACAAGACTGAAAGATCTACCATATTCAAGGATATATAGATTTAACATAATCTGATGACAGCAAACTAAAAGCAGCAGTCATCAGATTAATACAAGCCCCCTAAAATTTTCAGCTCAATTTTTGCTGACATTTCAAGGACAAATAATACAGATAACATGAAGGAAAGTGTTCTAATAGCACTGTGGATGCAAATCTCAGATGAACAGCTATATTGTGCTATTCTATCCTTAGAATATGGCTGGTGGGGCTGGAGAGATGGCTCAATGGTTAAGAGCACTGACTGCTCTTCCAAAGGTCCTGAGTTCAAATCCCAGCAACCACATGGTGACTCACAACCATCTGTAATGAGACCTGACACCCTTTTCTGGAGTTTATTAAAGACAGCTACAGGGTACTTACATATAATAAATAAATAAACCTTTAATAATATAAAACTTAAAATAAATGATGGTTTTATTTCCACGTATTCATTTATTGTCCAGGAATATTTTAGTATTCCTAGAGTTTTTTTTCCAATATGAAATTGAATATTGTCCTTGAAGTATCTGCAAAAAATTGTGCTGAAAATTTGAGGGGGCTTGTATTTAATCTGATGATTGCTTTTAGTTTGTTGATCTCATATTATGTTAATCTTGCATATTCTTGAGGATGGGAGATCTTTCAATCTTCTTTACGTATTTATTTATTTTAGTTTTTATTACTTTTATTTTTTTCATTCCAGTTGTTACTTCTCTCCTGGTGCCCTATCCCAAAATTACCCATCCCATTCCTCTTCCCCACTGTCTCCAATAGAATATCTCCACCCTCCAACACACAGCTCAAAGTATGAGAAAAAGATCTCCAATAAAATCATTAAAACGTCGTTCTCCAACTTAATAATGTGATGACCATAAATATACAAGAAGCCTATAGATCTCCAAACAATTTAGACAAAAATAATTTTTTCACACAATTTTCCAAACACTAAATGTGAGATCGTAAAGAACGTGGTTGGCCCTGGAGGGACAGGGTGGGCTGCAGAGTGAGAGCTGCGACCTTCCCCGGGCATTGTGGTGTGCAGGTGACATCCAGGGATCAATATCACCGACCCCACAGTTCCTGCTGTACATTGCTTCTTCCTTATTATTATCCAAACATGTGGCCAGGCCTGCAATTCAGACCCATCCGTCCCTTAGTCCTCCCTCCTCCCTCCCTTCCTCCCTCCCTCCTCTCTCCCTCCTTTTCCCTCCTTCCCTTCCTCCTCCCTTCCTCCCTCCCTCCCTCCCTCCCTCCCTCCTCCCTCCCTCCTTCCTCCCTCCCTCCTTCCTCCCTCCTCCCTCCCTTCCTCCTCCCTCCTCCCTCCCTTCCTCCTCCTTTCCTCTCTCCTCCCTTCCTTCCTCCCTCCTTCCTCCTCCCTCCCTCCCTCCCTCCCTCGCTCCTCCCTCCCTTCCTCCCTTCCTCCCTCCCTTCCTCCCTACCTCCTCCCTCCCTTCCTCCCTCCTCCCTCCCTCCCTCCCTCCTCCCTCCCTCCTCCCTTCCTTCCTCCCTCCCTCCTCCCTCCCTTCATTCATTTGTTCCTCTCACTACACAGCCCCTATTTTGGTTTTCATATGTTCCTGAATGGATATTCAAAAAATGGTACAGTTCAGATCGAATGTCCACATGTCTGAAAGTTGCAAACAGATACTTGTACATGGTACTGAACTAGTCTATATGGTTCAAAGACCTCAACACCAAAGTGGTAGAATAAAAAGTAGAGCACAATCTTCAACTCACTAGCACAGGGGACCCATTTCTTAGCAGTACACCAAGACTCGAGGTACTAAGAAATCATATGAGCAAGTCCACTTACTCTGGTCTGAAGGCACAAACCATGCTCCACATGCAAATCCTTCTGCCATGACCGAAGTTTCTATATGATTCCATAGGTAAATGTATCCTCGTTCAGCCATTTAAGAATTTAATTAGTTTAACTAATAGAACAGCAAGGTCATTGAACAAGGGAGCAAATTTCTGGGATCAAGGCCACCTGAGCCAGCCAAACATAGGACAAATTGTCTCAGATTCATATTTGTTAGCTGCTGCAGGTATAGCTGTCTTAGAATAAATATCCCCTCTCAAGTAGAAATTACTCCACACACTTAAGCAGCTAATAACAACAATGACTTTAATGCTAGCATACATTCAATTCTGGCTAACAGTCAAAGAATACCCACCCTAGAATAGAATTTGCTTTCTACAAATGCTGTCAACATTAAGTCTCTTAGGTTCAGGCCCTATGACATACATGTGAAAATTTGAATACTACAAGAGATGGCAGGTCTACCTAGAAAGGCAGATAGGAATTTAAAATCAAACTCTATCTTCTATATCATAATGTATGATGTACACTGTGGGTGCAAAACAAGTAATAAACAAAATTATTACACATGCGAAGACAAGTAACACAAATACAGATAACAAAGAAAAGTGTTCTAAAGCACTTGCAGATGAACAGCTATGATATGCTATAATATCCTTAGAATATGGCTGGTTTTGACTCAAAGGAGGCTGGTTCCAAGGATGTCCATAGCTGTGCATAAATCCAGACCAGAAGGAATCCATTTTAACTAGCTCTGACTGTGATCCATCTCACAAAAAAAGCTAAGTCAACACTATAGAGAATTTCTTTTTAGTGTCATTTTTATTTTATGTGCATGGACTGTGTATATCTGTGTGTGGTACCTGCAAGAGCAAAGGAGCGCCAGTTCCCTTGGGACTGTATTTACAGGACATGATTACCTCCCCAAGTAGTTTCTGGGAATAAAATTAGTCTTCTTTCAGTTCGCAGTGTTCTTCAATATCATGCTACCTTTCTATCTGTGCTTTTACTGAAAATTTATTTGACCTATTAATTAAAGTGTACTTTATTATGTCTTGTCCTCTCTCAATGCTATCCCTTCCAAGTCTTTCAATTTAAATATGTTTAAAAAAGTATGTGCAAATATAAGAATAAAATATGCTGCATACATTTCTGTTGGTTGTGTGTATATGATCCTGGGATGAAAACTTCCATCAACAGTTGCATCAGATATGCAATTTGAAAGCTCTCTCTGCCTCAGGCTAATTCTTCCTCTTGTAAGCTATTTGTTGTGTTTCTAGTTTCATGGTCAACACATGTCCCTCTGTAATCATAAACCAAATTAAATTCTTTAAGAAGTTACCTTACACATTATATTTTGTCATTAAAAAATAAAATACACTAGTACACACCATAAGTTCTTCCACCTGCATGGAAGTTCTTTCATGTAACATAAGAAAATTGTGAAAACAAAAAGGTTTCCTTCCTGTTACATTCATGTGTCTTTTATTGATACATTTTTAGAAGTACAAATAAAACCGAGGGAAACCATAACATTTGAAGTGTATCTTGTCACTTGTCACAGTTTTTTTTTTTTACAAAAAAATAATCTTGAGTAAAAAATGTAAGTGTGTTGCTTCAGATCTTGCCAAATTCTTTGTAGTCACAAGTTACTTTTGATATTCTTGAATGTCTTCAAAGACTACTATAATATATAAAGACTTTAGTAGATTGATTGCATACCAAAGAATTTATACTTGTATAAAGATACAAGAAATTGGGAAACATTAACACATCATCTATGTTTATGGGGTTTATTTGAATTACGACTTTTTCTCATGCCTTTTTCAAAGTCTATTTCTAAGACTACTGTAATATGCAAAGGCTTTAACACATTGTTTATGCACAGCATTTCTTTCCAGGGTGAGTTCTTTTATATATTCATAGAAAATGTGTTATGAAAATGTTTTATCACATTTATTATATTTGTAACACTTCTTGTCAATATGCGTTTTGTTACAAATTTAAACATCACTATGATATTTAAATGTTGGGATGAAGGAAAATAAATTTGTCCTAAGAAGGGCTTTTTTGTTACCAACTTCAATTTAATTATAATTACAAACTAAATTTAAGTGCCAGGTGATAGTTGACCTGAGTACTTCACAATATCGAGTCAGCTTTCATTATTCATGTTTTGTTCCCCCAAACTTAACAACTGTTCATAACCATAATTTCTGTTACTCCTGTTTTATTCCTCAAAATATAATGCTTGTTCCTAACCAGAAAATAAAACATGGATATGATAGGCTAGAACATAACAACTACATTCTGTATCAGTTGACATAGAATAAGAATAGAAAAAAAGAGTGATTGAGGGGAAAATGTAGATGTAACTTGGGACTGGTGTTTGTGGTTTTCGAGATTGGAAACTCTATAACTTTGTGGTTCAGTGTGGTAGGGGTGGAATGTTTCAGATAAGGGTTGGAGTATATTTTTCTGGCCCTGATTTACCAGTACTTATTTGATTAAAATAATTTCTTATCATTTGCATTTTCCTGATGTTTGAGATGTGTTGGAGCTCAGTGGACCTCATAACACAAAGGCTTAATCACATTGCTGTAATTCATACAATTTCTCTCCAGCATGCATAATTTCATAATGATAAACACTACAGAGCTGTGCAAAGCTTCACCATTCTAAAAGCATTCACAAGGTTTCTCTGTACTTAAATAATGAAGAAAACTGCACAATGTTGCAAGAGCTTCACCACCCTAATTTTACTCACTGTGTTTTCAAATTTTATTAATTTTATTTTCTATGTTTCAACAGCTTCCCGGCCTATGCTTGGCAGTCCTGGACCTTACTTTGTCTATGAACCTTGAACTCCAAGAGCTGCACACCTCTGTCTCCTGAACCCCAGCCTCAATGGAACACTTGGCCTGAGGCTGAGCTTGTCTTTTCCTAAAATCTATTCCGGATCAGGATGACCTGAACCTGAAGTATACTGGACTCTCCTGTCCTGGGATTAAAATGTTGATGTCACAAACGCGTGTTCCTCCTCGGATCTACATGCAAACAATAGGCATGTAATAATAATGCGAGGTTAGAGAGGATGGGAGGAGGCAGTGTGTGGTTAGCATATTCATGAGGGGGCGGGGCTCGCCTGCCTCGTTTGCATAGTGCTCTTGCTCAGATGTGAAGCAGACTGATTTGCATAGATTTGAATAGAAATGCATAAACCGTTTTTATGGAGACTCCCCTGTGCTGAGCACTGTACATTAACATATTCATGAAAAGTCATGGCTCACCCGCATCCTTTGCATAACTGAGTCCTGGGAAACCATCGAGCCGATTTGCATAAATTTAAATCCAGTGAAATAAGTCCTTTCCATCTGGGCTCTCCCAGGCTAGAGCGGTCACGATTAGCATATTCATGAAGGGCTGGGCTCGCCCGCCTCATTTGCATAAACCTCGGCCTCAGAATCAGCAAGCCCGGCCGATTTGCATACACGCAACTTTAAAACGTGAATCTAGTTGGAATAAATTGTGATGTAATGGTGTCGTGTGACATCACACAGTTCACTGCAGCTGCAAATTCATTTTATATCTTTGATCCCGGGATTCGGTTTCTTATTTCCTGCTTCACCTTTGCGCATCAGAACTCACAGTTTGTTGTATTTTATGTCTCCTAAGATGACCACGTTTCATCCACACAAACATCTTTAGAGTAAACTCTTGCTCAGCCCCGCCCACACACCTCCTAGTCAGTCACCCACTCACCGACGCCCACAGTAACAGCCAGTCAAGCTTAGCCCCACCTACACTCATCCCATCAGTCAACCGGGCAACACCCACACACGCCTATACTAAGGGTCAGTCATGCTAAGCTCCGCCAAGCTCTCCCCTGCACACACCCCTTCAGTCACTCCAGCCTTATCCACCTCCCTCTGTCGCCTGGGCCACGCCCACGCGGAGAGTAACCAGCAGTCGCGCCCCGCCTACAGTAAAGGCCAGCTGCCCTAAGCCCCGCCCACGCTCCTCTGATTTCATCGCCATTTAGTTCATCACAGATAGAAACTGGAAAAGACTGCAGATTTCCTTGCAGGAAAATACAGATGTGTAAAATACAGTCGTCTACAAGATGAAGTTCACTTATCAAAATCAAGGACATCGTGAACTTTTCTGAAAAAAAAAATCAATAAGTAAAACAGTAAAAACAACTAAATCAATCAATCAATCAAAATAATATAAGTAATATAAAGAAAATAAAAACATATAAAATGCAAAAAATAAATATAAAAATATAAATATAAATATGAATCTCCCATCTACCTAATTGGCTAGACTTACATTCTCCTGTCCCTATTTAATTATTCCAAAACATAGCATGGGTCCTGAAACTAAAAGCATTAGCCAGAGCTGAATTCATGCTGTCACTAAAGAGATATTTAAGTAATCTTTAATTGTGTGTAGAGTGATTTCTCCCTGGGAAGGCGTATTAATTCTAAGACAGCTGTGTCTTCAGCCTTTTAGAAAACAGTTTCCAAGACAAGCTATGGCGACTCAGGTCAATTTGCTGCCAGTTTGTTCACCCCCAGAAAATGACCGTGTTTTCCTCTTGATTAAAATTCTGTTTAAAGGCTGCGCCACCACGGATTTTTACAATTCCCCATTGGAATGAAGTAGTGAACTGTCCATTGCAGCAACAGGAAGTGGATTTGCACGTGAAGCATGGCTTCTGCCTTCAGTCTAGAACATGAGGAACAGGTCATTGTGGGCAACACACAGTGAAACATGAGAGCAACAGCTACATCGCAGATCAAAATTTAAGGGGGTCAGTGGCAGCGGACACAGTTATGAAGAAAGACCTGATACAAGCAGACTGTGTGATTTTGTAATTTCCCAGTTTGTATTAATTCATGTATTTGAAGGAAAACAGACCAGATTGTGGGGGTGTGCAATTTGGGTGTACAATTTGGGTAGGTAGGTTATCTTGAGCCAGTGAATAATGAATTTCTAATTAGGAGATTCTCTTGTAGAGATATTTGGAATGCTCACTGATATAGCTAAGTCAGCACAGACATTTGAGACACAGACTGTGCTGTGATTGTGCAGTTACATTTCCCATAGGGACAAAGTCAAAAACTATCTTCTTACGGTCATTCCATCTACCGGCGAATGTCTGTTCTATTACAAAGTTGGTATATCTATCTGCCTCTTTTAAATATATTTATCTTTTAAAAAATGATTGGTTCCTATTACTTTTTGACTTTCATTTTCACTTCGAGGAGTAACTTTTCTAATCACTTGTTTCTATTCTCCATTGTATCCACATCATTAAGACTTTCATTCCTTTTACTCAGACGCTTTATATTTGTTATTTTTTTTCTGCTTAAAGCAGTGTGTTCTGTAGCTGAGACTTGGCTTATCATATGTAAATAAGACTTGCTTTGAAGACCTAATCCAGCATCTGCTGCACTGTGATTTCCAAACAGTCAGTCACCTCCCCTAAGGCTGGGCCCTACTGCACAGTGTGAATGAAAACACATTAGTGAATGAGTGTCCTCTAACCTCCATATATTTTTGTAGAAATTACAAATACTCAGAGCTATGTGTCTTCTTAGTAGTACTTTCATTATGTGCCAAAGGTTTGTGTATGGTGTGCCTTCATTTTTATTAAAGTCTAAAAGGTGTTTAATTCCTTTCTTTTTTTCTTCCTTTGCCAAGTTACCATTGAGTAGGGTATTGCTCAGTATCCATGTTTGTGTGGGAATTCTGTTGTTTTTCTTGTTTTTATGAGTTCTTTAATGCATCTATGCACATTTTATGATGTTGTTCAATTCCTCTAACATTTTAGTTTTGTTTTGTTTTTTTCCTGAAAATGTGTAAGGGAATTTTGTGTTTCCTCGTTAAGGGATTCTAGCTGTTTTCCTGAGTTCTGTATTTATTTAAAGAAGTAATTTATGCCCTTCTTAAAGTCTGCTATCATCATTATGAGATATGATTTTAAATAAGAGTATTGCTTTTCTTGTGTGTTGGGATTTCCAGGGATTACTCTGGTGGGGGAACTAGATTTTCATGATACCAATTTGCCTTGGGTTCTATTGCTTATGATCTTGCCCTTGTGTCTTGCTATCTGGTTATCTCTGGTGTTAGCTGCTCTGTCTCTGTCTGAGGCTTGTCTCTCATGCAAGCCTGTGTGTCAGTACTCCCAAGAAACCATTTATCTCCAGGAGGAATTTTGGTATGGAGATCATTGGCACATACTTAGCTAGCGCCAAGGTGCAGGCAGAATCCAGAACGATCCTGTCCCCAGCTGTTCCCTGGTTCCTGGGTTCTGTTGGCTCTGCATGGGTTGCTCTTTGGCCTGGAGTTTGAGCAGAAGTGGAGGTCTTACCTGTAATTACAGGTGTGATGATACTTCTGGGAGATTAGCTCTCTCCGGACAGAATTTGTGTACTGTGGCACAGGATCAGCTCTGGGTGCAGACGGAGAATGGAAAGATCATGTCCTCAGCTCTTTTGAACTCAGTGCTCTGTAGGGTTTCTTACCTGTGAGCTGAAGTGGTATTATTACCTGTACTCACAGGCTTGTCAGAACTCCTGGGAGACCCTCTCTCACACTGCAGTATTTGAGTATGGAGAACTGTGGCACAGGATCAGGATTCACATTTAGTGTTTTGAATTTTGTGTGACAAGAAAATTTTATTTTTTAGTCTAAATTGTTTGGGGATCTATAGGCTTCGTGTATACGTATGGCCATCACATTTTTTAAGTCGGAGAATGATTTTTTAATGAATTTATAGAAGATCTTTTGCTAGTACTTTGAACTGTGTGTTGGAGGGTTGAGACATGCTATTGGAGACAGTGGGGAAGAGGAATGTGATGGGGAATTCTGGGATGGTGTGTAGGGAGAGAAGTAACAACTGGACTGAAAAAAATGAAAGTAATAAAAACTAAAATAAATAAATAAATAAAACTGAAAGATCTCCCATGTTCAAGAATATGTAAACTTAAAATAATATGAGGTCAGCAAACTAAAAGCAATCAGCAGATTTAATACAAGCCCCCTCAAAATTTCAACTCAAATTTTTGTATACTTTTCAAGGACCATACTCAATTTCATAGGGAAAAACAAACAAACAAGCAAACAAATACCTCTAGGATACCGATAATATTCCTGGACTCTATATAAATGAATTCTGGGAAATAAGACCATCTTTTATTTTAATCTTTCTCATGTACCTGAATGGATCTTTAAAAAATGATGCAGTTCAGATTGAATGTCTACATGTCGGCATGATGAAAACATGTGTATGATAATAAATTAACCTGAAGTCTATGTGGCTCAAAGATCTTAACAGCAATGTGGTAGAATAAAAAGTGGAGAACAAACTTCCACTCACTGCCACAGGAAACGAGTTTCTGAACAGAACACTAAGACTGCAGGCACTAAGAACACCCACAAGCAAGTCCTCTTACTCTGCTCTGAAGGCAGAAACCATGCTCCACATGCAAATTCTTCTCCCATGACCAGTTTATATGATTCAATAGGTAAATGAGTGCTGACACAACCATTTAATCTAAGAATTTATTTAGTTTAATTAATATAAATGCACGGTCATTGACCTAGGGGATAAAACTGTGGATTCAAGGCCTCCTGAGCCAGCCAAACATAGGACAACTTGTCTCAGATTCATTTTCTAAACTGCTGCAGCTATAGCTGTTCTAGAATAATATCTCTACTCAAGTAGAAATCACTGCATGGTGGCTTGTGCTTTTAATCTCAGAAGGAGGGAGTCAAAGAAACGGAGACCTTTGAAGTGGTAGTAACCTTGGTCTACAAAGTGATTTTCCGAACAGCCAGGGTTACACAGAGTAACACTATGTGGTCGCTATTCTTTGCTGTCAACTTGATTAAATCTCAATAGAAGCAAAATCCACAACTTGAGGACACACATTCAAGGGATTTTGTTTAATCTGTAGAAAGTTATCACTGGGGCTAAAGAGTTGGCTCAATGGTTAAGAGCACTGACTGCTCTAATAAAGGTCCTGAGTTGAAATCCCAGCAACCACATTATTTATTTATTTATTTATTTATTTATTTATTTGTTTGTTTGTTTGTTTGTTTATTTATTTCTTTATTCATTTACTTACATATTTTATTTGTTTGTTTGTTTGTTTGTTTAGGGTTTTTTCAAGACAGGGTTTCTCTGTGTAGCTCTGGCTGACCTGGGACTCACTGTGTAGACCAGGCTGGCCTCAAACTCAGAAATCCGCCTGCCTCTGCCTCCCAAGTGCTGGGATGAAAGGTGTGCGCCACCACTGCCCAACAAGTAGTTTTTAAAAACATGAAAGATTCGTAGTAAAATGACCTTGTTATTGTTTAGCACTTGCTGATCAGTTTATTACCTATTCTGAGGTCAGGACACACCTCATCCCTCCCCAGGCTCTAAAGAGCTTCTTTAAAAGCATCAGCCTAGCCAGGTGAGGCACGCACACACTGCCACCACCACACTAACATCACTGTGCACTTGTCAAACAGGAGACTGCAGTGAGCTCCAGCCAACCTAGAAGACACAGTGAGTTCTAGGGCAGCCCTAGACTACACAGCAAGATCCCAGGAAGGGGCAAATGAGAAGCTGAGAGTGAGAGAATAAGAGAGGGAGGAGGGACAAGCAGCCCCTTTTATAGTGTGCCAGACCTACCTGACTGTTGCCAGGTAACGGTGGTGAGGGGCATAGCTGGCTGTTGCCAGGTAACTGTGGGGTGGAGCTTAGACAAAATCCTAACAAGGGGGAGGTTCCTCGGGGCGTGGCTGTAAGGGACGGCCTTGGTTATCTTAACTGGTGTGGGAAGCCCCACCCACTGTGGGCAGCACCATTCCCTGGTTAGGATCCCGGGCAGTGTGTGGAAAGGGGCTGAGCAGCAGCAGGCGTTCTTTGCTCTTGGCGTCCTGATTATTTACACACCTGATGTGAGTGAGCAGCTGCTTCACACATCAGAGTGGCATTGCCCACCATGAGGGACTTTACTGTGACCCGTGAGCTGGAATAAACCTGTTCTCCAGACAGAGTGTTTTATCAAACAACAGCAGTGATTAAGATTCTTGTGAATTGACCTTTATCCACTGAAGGTCACAATGAGAGGTAATGTTGTGTTTTGTTTAAAGAATTTTTTATTAGATATTTTCTTATTTACATTTATTTTTTTGTTTTAGTTTTTTTGAGACAGGGTTTCTCTGTGTAGTCCTGGCTCTCCTGGAACGCACTCTGTAGTTCAGGCTGGCCTCAAACTCAGAGATCCACCTGCCTCTGCTTCCCAAGTGTTTTTTTTTTTTTTTTATATTTATTTATATATTTTTATATATTTATATATTATATATTCATATGTTTATATTTATATTTTATTTACATATCAAATGTTGTCCCCTTTCCTCATATCCCCTCTGGAAATCCTCTATTCCCTCCACCCTCCCCATGCTCACTAACCCACCCATTCCTTCTTCCCTGACCTGTTATTCCCCTACCCTGGGGCAGTGAGACTTCATGTGTCCAAGGGCCTCTCCTCTCATGGATGTCCGACCAGGCCATCCTCTGCTACCCATGTGGCTGGAGCCATGGGTCCCTCCATGTGCACACTTCGGTTGGTGGTTAGGTCCCTGGGAGCTCTGGGGTTACTAATTGGTTAATATTGTTGATTCTCCTATGGGGCTTTAAACCCCTTCAGCTCCTTGGGTCCTTTCTCTAGCTCCTCCATTGTTGACCCTGTGCTCAGTTCAATGGCTGGCTGAGAGTGTTTCCCTCTGTGTTTGTCAGGAACTGGCAGAAACTCTCAGAACACAGCTATATCAGGCTCCTGTCAGCAAGCACTTGTTGGCATCCACAATAGTGTCTGGGTTTGGTACATGAGCTGGTTACTGGCCCCAAAATGCTTGCATTACCCTAACTCACCCAAACTGTTATTGCAACAACACTGAACGTAAGAGGAGGCCCTTTGCCCACAGTCCGGCTATGCTGGCAGGTCTCGAGGTAGCCACAAGATGGCTCACAAATTTGGCCATAGTGTATGAAAAAATAAAAGAGAGAAAATAAAAGCCCTACAGATTTTTTAGATAGGGTCATGGAGACATTTTTGACAGTACACGCCCATGGATCCTAATTCACCAGAAGCAAAGGCAGCAGTGGCTTGAGCTTTTGTCAATCAGGGAACACCAGCTATGAAGACAAAGCCCCAGAGGGTGGAGTAGTTAGGAAAGAGTTGTCTAAGAGATTTAAGGACAGTGGCAAAGAGAGTATTTAATGGAGGACAGACTGCAGAGGAGACGCAGATGGGAGGAGAGAAGCAACAGACTGGAGACCTGGGAAAGATCCTGTTGTCAATCAAGGCCAAATCAGAAGACCATAAGTGATGCCTAAAAAGGAGATAAGGGGGCCCTGAGAATCAAAAGTGCCCCCACCACAAGACCAGGGTTACCCTAAAATCAAAATGGAAACCCACCAGCTTTTGTAGGTAAAGTTCAACATCCTGTTTTGCTAAAACCTACAGGTAGAGTCTCTTACCAGTTTATAAATGAATTCCCAGGGGCAACAGAAACAAAACAATGACATCATCAACATCAACAACAACAACAAAAACAAAAACAAAAACAAACAGAAATACAGGACTTAGATGCCTTGAAAATTTCAGAGTATTCAAATTTCCACTAAAAATAAATAGCCTTATTTTGCCAACTTCATGTGAACTTTGTAGACCTGTCGAATGCATACTCAGACCAGGGATCCTGGCATTAGCCAATGGCCAATGTGTCACCAATCAATCAATCAATCCATCTATAGTCAGTCACAAACCCATAGTTCACAACCAATTAACAATCAACCGAGTAAGTTTTTGGTCCAGCAAAGACCAAAGTAATTGAGTAATTGTCATTTGTTTAATTATATTGATTGTTGATTAATTATTGATCGATTAACCATTGGTGAATACTGCTCATTGATTAATTACCAATCAATTGGTTACTATTTATTGATCATCAATTGATTGACTGATTGGCAGCTCATGACTGGCTGGTCGTCGAATGGAGTCTGTTAACAGTCACCAATCAAGTGACTTATAGGCTGCTGGACAAAGAGATTCACATGGGATGATTGATGGGTCCTTGACTGAATACTAATTGATTGATGATTGGTTCCATATTGATTTGTTTTCATTTCTGATTATTAATTGTTTATGGATGACCACTTGACCTCCTGGTTAAAGATGATGGCAGAATGACTCATTGCCATTCTTTCTTCTTGAATGCCCCCAGATTCTTTCTCAGCTGCCCTGCTGCTTAACCCTGATCTCACTGGATGGGCCTCTGTATGACTGCTCAGATAAATGCAGGGCTAACAGGGTTCACTAATGCCAACAACCTCATTCAGGATGGACAAATGTATGCTGTGGCCGTGGTTGTGTCTAATACCAAGATCACATGGGCACGACCATACCCGGCAGGAATATCAGTGCAGAAAGCTGACCTGGTAGCTCTGAAAAAGGCATTAGAGCTGAGAAAAGACAAGACACTGATGGCTGCTGTGCCATTACGACCTCTCACATCCATGGGACCATTTATAAGGAGAGGACCCTTATGATGAGAAAGGACTAAACTCCATCCCAGAGAGCAAAAATTTCAGTCCAGTGGGTGACCCCAAGTAGTTGGGCTCTTCATGTCCTTGATTGCACCAGACCCAGGAGACCCCACACTCTGATCAGACAAAACATGTGATCTGGGCAAAAAACCTGTTGATGTCTCAGTGTTGTAAGAGATGACAGATAACAGCTAATTGACTGCTAAATAATTTTGTGAGGGAAAATGGGTCTACACAGAAATAAAGGAAGAAATTAGAGACTTTCTAGAGTTCAATGGAAATGAATATCCAACATGCATCATCTCATGGAACACAAATAAAATGAAAGTGGAGCTAAAAAGAAAGTTCACAGCACAAAATGCCTACAGGAAAAACTGGAGAGCTCGCATGCTGGCAATTAAAAGCATGTTTTAAAGGCTACAACAGAAAGAAGTGAGGGAGCAAAGAAAACAAGGAGGAAACATCAAAAAATTTTCAATTTGGGAACTGAAATCAATAAAATAGAAAGAGAAAAATACAAAGAATTAATGAAACATGAAGTTAGTCTTTTGAGCTTTTTATTAGCAAGATGAACAAACCATTATTAAAACATAATAATATACAAATTAATGAAATCTAAAGTGAAATTGGGGATTTAATAACAATGAAGAAATACAGAATATGGTAAAGACATAATTTTAAAAAGGGTGCACTCCACCAAATTGAAAACTATAAAAGAAATGGACAATTTTCTCAATAGATTCCACATACTAAAATTAAACTAAGAAAACCAACTTAACCAGACATAAACAAATGATAACAGAATTCATTAAAAATACACCACCAATATGAGCCCATGTCCATGAGTTTTAGGGTATAATCCTACAAGATTTTCAAAGAGGATTTAACAATTCAGTGTGTTCAACAATATAGAAACAAAGTAAATGTAAGTCAATTCATTTTCTGAAACCCTGATTACCCATATATCTGGTCAGGAAAGACTGAGCAATAAAAGAGATTTACTGAAAAATTATTCCTAAAACCACAGATGTATACATACTTAATAGACAAAACAAATAAAATAAAATATAAAACATATCAAAAGATCATCCACCATGATCAACAAGGAAGGCGTCATTCTAGAAACGCAGTGATGGTTCAGCTTGCTGGGATTAAAGTGTAAGAAATAACAAGAATTGATCATCAATTGATCATAATCAATTCTCTGACAATATTCAATACCACTTTTTGATAAAATACTTGGAGTGATTAAGGATACAAGGGACAGGCCTAAACATAAAAATGTCACTTTACAGAAAGCCTAGAGCCAACATTAACTGGAGATAAATTCAAATTAATTCCACTAAATCCCAAATGAGACAAGGTGGTCCATTCTCTCTATAACTATCTATTCAATATATTATGTGAAAGTTTATCTTGAGCAATAAAACTGAAGGAGAGGAAGGTAATATGAATTAGAATGCAGGAAGTAAAATTATCTTTCTTTGGGATGATATGGTAGTTTGCATTAGTGAAACAACAATTCACAAAGGCAGTTTGTAGAGCTGATGAACACTGTCAACAATGTTACTGGATAAAATATAGGTGTGTTGGCAAAAAACTTACCAAAATTTTTTAGTCACAGATTACTTTTAGTATTCTTGGAGATTGTTAAAGTCTACTGTGATATGCAAAGGCTTTAACAGATTAATTGCATGCTAAAGAGTTTACTCTTGTATAAAGATACTAGAAAGTAAAAATTTTAACACATTCCCTATGTTTATGAGTTTTCTCTACATTATAACTTTTTCTTATGGTTTCTATGATAACTGCTCCATGCAAAGTTTTTCTTTACCAAATGGCACATTCATACCATTTCTCTCCAGGATGTATTTTTATGCATTCATAGATAACTATTGTGAAATATTTCATCACTTTGATAGTATTTTTAAGAATTCTCTTCAATATGTGTTCTGTTATATATTCAAAAATGACTATGATATACAAATGTTGGGAACAAGAAAAAGAAACTTGCTCTAAGGACTGCCTTTGCGTTCTCAACCTCCATTTAATCATGAGTTGTAACTAAGTTCAAGGCCCAGGTCATAGGGGACCTGCATACTTAAAAATATTTGGCAAGCTTTCATTTGTTTTATTCCCCAAAACATGATGACTGTTCTTTACAATAACTTCTGTTATCCATGTTTTACTCCTCAAAATAAAATTACTGTCCATAACTACAAAAGAAACAATGGGTGAAATAAACTAAACAATAAAATCTATATTTTGTGTCATTTCACATAAAGTAACAACAGAAGAAAATCATCATTGGTGGGAAATATACCTGTAATTTAGATTTGATGTTTGTGGTTTTCAGGTTTTATATCTATATCAGATTCTTGCTCAGGGTGGGGATGGAATGGAGTTATTCAGATAAGCTTCTTAATATATTCTTCAAGGATGCATTAATCAGTAATGATTTCACTACAAAACCTTCTTATCATTTTCATTGTCCTGGTGTTTGAATTGTGTTGGAACTCAGTGGTTCCCATAACGTAAAGGCTTTACCACATTACTAACATTCATAGAATTTCTCTCCAGTATGAATAGTTTCATAATGAAGACTATAGAGGTGTACAGAGGTTTCATTATACTAAACACATTTATAATGTTTCTCTCTAACACATATTCTTTCATGAAAATGAAGACTACAGAATTTTGCAAAGTCTTGACCACATTAAAATAACTCACAGTGTTTCTGTCTTATCATGTCCATTGCTATGAAAAGTCATAATGAACAAGGCAACTCCTATAAAAACAACACTTTAATTGGGGCAGGCTTATAGTTTCAGAGGTTTATTCCATTTTCATCATAGCAGGAATGCAGAGAGTCATGATGCTGTAGAAGCTGAGAGTTCTGCATCTTTATCCAGTGGCAGCTAGGAAGAGACTGTCTTCCAGGGACCGAATACTGGGGTCTCTTCAGCACTGGTAGGAATTTCAAAGCCCACCCCACAGTGATGCCCTTCCTCCAACAAGGCCACACCGTCTCATAATGCCACTCACTTCGCTTAGCATATTTAAACTACCACATTGCACTGCCTGGCCCCCATATGATTCGTCAAACTCATTAGTGTATACGGATCATACTTAAGCATGCAAAATACTACCTTAAAAGTCCCAATCTTCTATAGCAGTCTCAAAAATGTTAAGAGTCCAAAGTTCAATGAGTCTTCTGAGATTAATGCAATAATGTAATGGTAATCACATATATTTTCAAAAACAAAAACTGCATCATATGTCTTCATATAAAGAGGATACACTTCACCCTTTTTCTAAAGATCATTGTGAGAAAATTGTGTATCTAAAAAAGACCAAAAGCAGCTGAGCAGTCTCTAAAACTTGGACGTCCAGGTATCATGTCAAAGCATTCTTCTGATCTATAACTCCTTTCTGCATTGTTTACTAAAGCACAATTCTTTCACTTTGGGTGGTTTTATTCCCTTAAAGCAGTTTTCCTGAGGAGGTAACACACAGTTCTAACATCTCAAAATCTTGGTTTCTCCAATAGAATTTCAACATCACATCTTCTTGTTTAAATTTTTGGGTTCCACACATGATCATCTCTGGTCCTCAAAAGAGACTGGATCACTTTTCCAGCACTGCTCTCCATATCACTCTAAGCTCTGGTTGACTCCACTCTCCTGGTCTTGGAGTTCTTGCTGCTCATCCCATGGTACTTGCATCTTCAGGATTATGGGTTCTCCTGCTGCAAAAATGCTTAACCCATAGCCTCCCTATGATCGCTCAATGATGCCAAGCCTCAGCTGCTCTGTATGAAAACTTCATCCTTTCAAATCCAGTACCTCTTGGGTGATTCTTATACATGAACAAGTCCAGCTGCACCACTAGGTCCAACCTTGACTGTCTCTGGAACATAACCTTTTTTTTTTTTCACACAGAAAACACTATCCAGAAGATGTTACCCCAGTGATGCTTATTTCTTCCCCATTACCTCTAATCCTTGAATTACAGCTATCCAGCATTAATTGTCTCCTTAGTCCCTGCTATTCTTGCCTCTAAATCCACAACCACATAGACAAAGCTGCTGAGTTCTCCCACTTGATGTGACTGAAACATCAACACTTCTATTATATTATCACCCAATTTCTATTCTTCAAAAATTTCACTGCCTAAACTTGGCAGTCCTGGAACTTGCTCAGTAGAATAACCTTGAACTCAGAGATCTCCAGGGCTCTGTCTCCTGAACTCTGGTATAAAAATCATGCAATACCATGCCTGGACCTAAGCTTTTCCTTTCATATATTAAATTGAAAACCCAGATTAGCAATCAAGTTCCCGTCTCAGTTTGACACATACTTGTATTGTCATATCTACACAAGAAAACAATAACCAGGTAATAATAATTCCTAAAATGATATAGCTCACTTTCATACAACTGCAAATCCATATGTTTAGCTGGATGGAACCTTGCCCTAATGGAACCATTCCTTTAACACCATTGAATATCCTTGATCACACGATTTAGCTTCCTTCAGCATCCTGATGATGCCTTGCCTTTTGAACCTTACATTTTATATTTTTCATTTCATAGTGTTCTATACTTGTTAAAAACCCTCTGATCAGCCACCTGTTCCTCCCCATTGTGGGAAGATATACTGTGCTTACCATGTTCAGATTTCAGGGCTTCCCCGAGTTCCCCTCACAGCACAACACAGAACAGCAGAGCTCAGATCATGAAACAGTGAACTATCCTGGTCTGCAAAGCCACAGGGAACTTGAAGAAAGGTACCCGGAAGATCCCACCTCTTTCTTTGAATGGCAGGTCTGGCTTGAGTTCTAGATTGGCCAGTAAGCCTTACCACTCCTTACAGTTAAATTGTGCCTCTAGTACAGGGTGAATATTTTTTTTTTACAGATCTTAGGAGTGGGTTGCACTCTCTTAGCATTTGTGCCCTGCCTTGCAAGAGGACTTTCACACCAAGCAGCCCTATGAAAGGACCCACTATTCCACCTCAGGCTATTCAGCTGCCTGCTCCTCTCCTTGCTAGCAATGACCCTGCACTTAACAGGACCTAAATTCAGACCTTCCTTGAGCTTTCCTCAGAGCACTTGCCTTCCCCTTCATGTAATCAAGGTTAATAAGTTGCATAGCCCATTCCTCAGGTGCACTGAAGATATCAATCTGACTCACAAGGGGAAGGGTGCCCAGGCTATTAACTTTAAGTAGTGACTTTAGGAAACAAGAGTTTTCTTCTCTGGCTTCATGCTGGACTCAGGGAAATTGCAGCTCCCTTTCACTGGAATCAAAGTCCTTGATTTTGAAGTTTCCCTTGGCCTTGGCAGACAGCCATTATTAGAAGAAGAGGACAACTGACTCTGAGACATTAGAATAAATCTTCTTTCTACATACACAGAAAAATTACCCTCTCTATGAGATATTTTGTTCTAGAGAATCTGTGCTAACACAACTATGGGTTTTTTCCCCACCTTGCTATTGAGAAAGATGTGCTGACTATAAGTAGTGTTCCACAATGTTTTTCATCTGTTTCCTAGTTTTCTCCCAGGTTTTATTCATATGAATAATATAGTAGAAGGGAATTGTATGAAGCCACATAGCAAACACATGTTTCCTAAAATCCTTCTTTAATGTTAAGAGCCTTGGCTCTTAACTGGGCTTCTTCTTCTGATGAGCCAGCTTTATACCTCCAGTGGAAGTCTAGTAACAGGTTTTCCCCCTAGATATCACAAAGAAGATGGGAAAATGCTGTGCGGAATTCTCAAACAAGCTATGTAGTCAGTTCATGATGAGTGCAGGATCACTGTCCACAAAGGGGAGGAGAAAGCAGCTGAACAACCCCTAACAGCCTCAGTTGCAATGGTGTGTCCTCCTCCAGTGCTGGGTGTGAGTATAGATGGATGAGGTTCTTGGAGGACAGGCACAAATGCTATGGGAGTGCACACCTGTCCCGAGGTATGTGAAAGGTCTGGCCCAGGACTGGAAGCACACTCTGACCTTGAGGAGGGGTTTTGTTAATGTTGATGGATTTTAAATCCATTCTGCACCCCATTTTGTGTGGAGGATTGACAGATGTGAAGGATTTAGTACATCTACATGCACCCAATTGTCTTTTTGGAAATGTCATTTTCTAGGAAGCAGCATAATCAAAGCATCTGGATCCCATTATAACTTCCAGAATTTTTGGAGTCAAGGACATCATTCAGAACTAAACACCAAGGGCAGACTCTGATAAAAAATAACTACAAGCCTATATCAGTAGTTTTACCATTCCCTTCCGTACATTCATTATAATAGCATATTCACATATCTACATGTTTATTTTATTCTGTTCTTTTAATTATTTAATCTTTATTAATTAAACTTATGTAGTTATTGCCCTCCTCATTTGCCCCCTGACTCTTCCTCTTCACATACCTCCTCTCCCATCTCCAAGAGGATATGCACACCTCACAACTCTCAGACCTTCACAATTCCTAGGTCCTACCATTTCTCAGGGGGTCAATGTGGGATTTATCCCACTGAGGCCAAACCAGGTCATCTTATGCCATATATGTGAGGGCCTCATGTCAGCTGGTTTATGCTGCGTGGTTAGTGGCATAATGTGTGAGAGATCTTGGTTGTCTGGGGTAGTTGAGATTGTTGGTCTTCCTAAGGGTCACCCTATCTGTCAGACTATTCCAGCTTTTCCATAATTCACCCACTGGGTTCCACAGTTTCCACCCATTGTTGGATATAATATTTTGTCCTGGAGAGCAAAAAAAGAAATTTTCTGCCTCAGACTATGGGCCAATAAAGTGAAGAATAGGTGAAAAAACAGGCAGTACGCTGTCATATATGAGGTCCTACAGGAAATAAGAAATTGTGATCTGATTTCATCTTTGTAGATTAGTTTATTTGTTTGTTTGAATTGATACGTGGTTTCTATTTGTAGCTATGTTTGTTCTGTTACTCACTTTCTATACAAAGATCCAACTCTCATCAAATTTTCTTGGAAGATACCAGGGGAGAAATATCCACAAAAGCAATATGATGAATAAATTTGTAATAAGGATTTGAGAATTTTATTTCTTCCAGAGTAAACAAAGCAAGTGAATGGGTAAAGATTTTATGAAGAATGTACAGAAGATTGTCAGATATGATATTTCTAGTCATCACTAGAGGAGCCAGTGAGAGTGATTTCAAAACTAGATACATGCACTGGAATCCAATAATTGATATGTGCCAATGTTTGACAGAATTCCTGAATAATTTATTCAAAAATATGATTTCTCCCTGACCTTTTAGATAGAATTTCTGTCTGGTCTTATTAAAATGATGTAGATCATGGGCACAAATATGCATCCAAGCATCCCTGCACTGGATGCCAAGATGGAGAAGATCTCCACAGCAACCATGACCTTGCCCTTGGTGCTATGGTAGACAGGGAAGAAGGTGACCCAGACACTGCAGAACACCAGCATGCTGAAAGTTAAAAACTTGGCTTCATTGAATGTGTCAGGCAGATTCCTTGCAAAGAAAGCAACAGTGAAACTTCCAAGGTCCAGGCAGGCTAAGTATCCTAGGACACAGTACAATGCAGTAACTGAGCCCTTGTTGCAAACAAGGATGGTGTGGCCATGCTCAGAATGTTCATCAATATCAACAAAGGGAGGGAGAAACTGCTAGCCATATTGCACACAGTATACATTGGAATAGGGAACATATGGGGATAATATAGTTGGGTGTCCCAGATACTAGGAAGTTTCTCATTCATCTTCCTGGGTCTGTGACTTTGAAAGCCAGAATCACAGTGATTATTTTGGCCAGAACTGTGGAAACAACCACAGTTGAATAGAATTCCAAATGTGAATTGCTGCAAGATACACGTCGCTCAGTTAGGATGGTCAATGAAGAAAAAGGAGCACAGAAAAGAGAACATAAGTGACACGAGTAATAGGTAGCTGAGGATTCTGTTATTGGCCTTCACAATAGGAGTGTCATGGTGCTTGACAAAGACACAGAGTACCACAGCTGTGAATGCAGAGAGACAGAAGGCTATTAAGGAAAAAACCATACTGAAGTGGTCTTCATAGCTTGGAAACATCACACCTTTGTGAATGCATTTTTTGTGTTCTGTGTTGGCATACTGGTATTGTGTCCTATCACAATGTCCCACTGTCCCATCACAGTGCCCCACTGTCCCATCACAATGCCCCACTGTCCCATCACAATGCCCCACTATCCCATCACAATGTACCACTGTCCCATCACAGTGCCACGCTATCCCATCACAATGCCCCACTGTCCCATCACAATGCCCCGCTCTCCCATCACAGTGCCCCATTATCCCATCACAGTGCCCCACTGTCCCATCACAATGCCCCATTATCCAATCACAATGCTATTTCTGCAGCTAATTTTCCTCTGAGATAAAATGCCCTTCAGGACTCTTCTGCTCCAGACATGTCTGGTTTACTTTCTGCCCTAATAATATGTTTGCTAAAGTAATTCATGTGAAATTTTATGGCAAGTAAATTCCAACAAGCAATAAACACAAATATATGGCTTACTAAAATATGCCCTTTTATTACTTATGTATAGATTATAAACATGAGATCATGGTATGTATTTAATATAATGTACACAATATCAAATGGATTACAAATAAGTTAAACCTCCTAATGTGGCGCTTTCATTTTGTTCCTTATGACATTAAACTTCAAAATTTACATGAAAAGATGAAAATATATTTAATCAATAAATCCACATAGGTAAAAGAAATATAAAATAATAATATGGGTCTGAGTCTTTCTTTGCAATAGGTAACATAAGGTTACGCTAAAAATTTAAGGACCTTTAAGGACATGATATATGTAAACCTACAATTCTAGTCCAAATGTTACTTCATTGATTGCTATCCAAATTCTAGTACCTAACACAGTCTGAGTCCCGTAAGGTTCTAAATTAATTTTAAAGAGTTTACATCTGCTAGATCAGGAGATATTATTTATATTGGACATAATCCTCACTCATACAAGAAAAATATGTCCGTTATTTAAGGTATGTCATATACATATTAGAATTTTTATACAGGCAAAAATATGATAATTTATAAATATCTTTATCTTTAAAAGTGTTTCTTTCAGTGATCTCTTTTTGTGAAATTTACTGGAAAAAAAATCCGATTCCTGAGACTGACAGTGAATCACACAGTCAATAGGAGGGACAGGAGACCTGTGTGTCTCTAGACTGGTGCTGTAAAATTACAGATAACAGGGAACTATTGTCATCTGAGTTTATGTGAGTAGGTACCAGACCTTGGCCTACAAAACCTAAAGCATCTCCTTTGCCATTCCTCACTAAAATGCCAAAACGTTTCATGTCAGACTCCATTTTAGAGAACCACACATAACGTTGAACTCAGGAAAACTCACAGGTTGATACCTAGCACTAGTTTCCATGTTGCCCCCAACAAAGCCTAAGCCTAAATCCCGTCTCTAGGTTAATCAACAATAAGACCAGAGTTTCCAGATTACACCCTCAGCAAGACCAGTGTCTCAGGGTATTCCCCACAACAAACATGCCTCCCCAGGTTACAGGCCCATACGATCTGTGCACTTTCCCTACTGCATACAATCTGTGCACTTTCCCTACTGCATACAATCTGTGCACTTTCCCTACTGCATACAATCTGTGCACTTTCCCTACTGCATACGATCTGTGCACTTTTCCTACTGCATAGGATCTCTGCACTTTCTCTATTGCATACGATCTGTGCACTTCCCCTACTGCATACGATCTGTGCACTTTCCCTATTGCATACGATCTGTGCACTTCCCCTATTGCATACGATCTGTGCACTTTCCCTACTGCATATGATCTGTGCACTTTCCCTATTGCATATAATCTCTACACTTTCCCTATTGCATACAATCTGTGCACTTCCCCTACTGCATACGATCTGTGCACTTCCCCTACTGCATACGATCTGTCCACTTTCCCTACTGCTTAAGATCTGTGCACTTTTCCTACTGCATACGATCTGTGCACTTTCCCTACTGCATACGATCTGTGCACTTCCTCTATCTGTTTGGATTTGTCTCAAGGTGACTTCTGATTCAACCCCTTCCCCAGAAAATCCCTGAACCCTTTGCAGAGTAAAGTCCTTCTCCTACAGGAGGAGAAAACTGTGCTACTGGGGATGGATTGTATGTTGTGATGTCCAGTACAATAGAAGTATCCTTATACTGTAAAGTAGAGGAAAGAATGACGTGAAGGAGGTCTGTTGGATACAGAAGCAGTTTTATTCTTTAAATACTTTTGGTGACCCTCAGGTGTGGAATTAGATATAGAGGGAGGTTGCTTACTTATAAGTTTTGTCAGCTGTATCCATGGTAATAGTTGACTGCATGCTAATAGTTTACTGGAGTTTTTGTGTCATTAGGCCATGTGCCTTCATCTGCATGGTTATCGGTGTGGAACATGTTCATTAAACTTCCTTTTTGACACTTAAGAGTGTAGGGGCAGGTCTTGGGAATTCGGGAGTGGGTGGGACGGAATGTACTGGGTTCCCCGAGGCAGGGCTGTGTGGCTCTGGATCTCTCAGTGCTTTTCTCTTAGCACTCAGGGCTCCCAGCTTAGGGGCTGGGGACAATGGTGAGAAGTCATTTCAGTCTTCCACTTCTGTAGGGCTCATCACAGTGCCCAGCCCCAAACTCTATTCCGCTGCCCTATCCTGTCCTCCTCACATCTTGGTGACCTTGAGGTGTGGCTGGGATGAAGACTGGCACTGGAGCGTGTGACACCGCATGACTATAGTCTGCGTATGGGCAGCGTAGGATGCACTCTCTTCATGCCTCGCCTGTGCCTCACGCTAGATGGCCCGGGCCTCATTCATCCCCAGGTCCGAGGACCTCTTCTGGAACAGTCACTGTTCTAGGCTCCGGGGTACAGGAGTGCAGCAAAGTCCTGCCCGCAGGAGCTTACTTTGTGGTGGAGGAGGAGATTGGAGGCCTGTGGGTAACAGGGGAGCAGGGTCTAACCCAGGGCAGAGGAGATATGAAGGCCCTGGGGTACCAGCCTGTGAGACTGCTAAAGGCCCATCCGCCTAGAGGAACATGAGCCCCAGGGATGATCATCAGGCTAGGATCATAGAGCTCAGATGCTGTTCTAAAAGCTACAGCTTGTTGTTGTTGTTTGAGACCGGGTCTCACTATGTAGCTCAGGCTAGCCCTCTTGCCTGCCTTTGTCTCCCCGAGTGCTGGGATTAAAGGCATATGCTCGCACACCCAGCCAAAAAACTGTAGCTCTCATGGATGTGCAGAGGGGAGCCCCGTGGGGGCCAGCGGTAGGAGTGACAGCCCCCTCGGTTCACGGCTGCGATGTCAGTTCTTCCCCAGGCACCTAGTGTGTCCACCCTGCCTGCTCAGTCCTCACAACGTGGGTCTCCATCTTGCCTAGGAGGAGTCTGAGGTGATAAAGGACCCAAAGGTGCAGGCCAGTCTGGGCTAGCCTGTGCTCTGGGTCTCAGGCGGGGTCAGGCTGACTCAGGGCCTGCCCCTGGGCTACTGCTCTAGCTGGGGCAGGAGGGCGAGGAGCAGCCCCTCCTCTCACTGTGGTTTGGTGGAAGGAAAGGCAGATGGGTTCCAGATGGGGAGGCTGCATGGGAGGGGAACTTGTTCCCCATCTGCAGACAGCAGCCCTCCTGCCCCGCCCCGCCCCGCCCCGCCCCGCTCCACCTGGACCCTGAGGCTTCATGTTCGACCAGGCAGACTCACCCTGATGTTTAGAGACCTGAACTTTGTGCTGCTGATTTGGGCTGGAATTGAGCTCCTTGTCTGAGGCAGGAGAGTGGAGATCACTGCCTTGGACTCCCCAGAGGAGGAGCCTTCCAAAGTTACCAGTGAAGCTGGCCCCTAAAGCATTTTATCCTCTCTCTCACTCTCTCTCTCTCTCTCTCTCTCTCTCTCTCTCTCTCTCTCTCTCTCTCTCTCTCTCTCTCTCCTCTCTCTCTCTCTCTCTCTCTCTCTCTGTCTTTGCGACCTGCCAATCACAGAGTGTCACTCTGCAATCCCTGATTTTTCTCTCTCCCTAAAGAAGCAAGGAGGTCTTTTCTTGTTGTTTTAAAGAAAAAAAGTAGGCTGGGAAAATGGAGGTCACAGAGTGAGGCTGAGGGAGGAGCCAGAGAAAGAACACAGGCCCGCGCTGAGGAAACCGCCTGCATCCGAGTGGGGCACCAAGGAAAGAGTGGGTCTGATGGGGGAGGCGGGGAAGGGGGACGGGCCAGCACGTGGGTACACGCCGGATTTCTACATGTGGGGTTTATTACTCTTATATTGACCATGAACGTGGGTGTCTGAGTTCAAGGAAGTTCTGTGCATTTCCTGTCCTCGTGTCACGTCACATCAGCTGTGCCCAGGAGTGGGGCCTAGACATGTGTCCTCCACGTGTGTGCAGGTTCACATGCACACTCATACGTGACCTCTCTACCTTCATATGCACATCTATACTCAGCAAACGCATTGCTTTTATCGTATGGTGTTTGTGTGTGTGTGTGTGTGTGCGCGCGGCGCGTGCAAGAGAGAGAGAGAGAGAGAGAGAGAGAGAGAGAGAGAGAGAGACTGACTCCAGGTCCAAGGACAGGTGCATATTTGAAGTGAACCTGCCACTAGCACTTGCCCATTGGCTGACAAGACACAGTATTTCTAATCGGGGCACAGTCTCTACTACTCTGGACGTCACTCTATGACTCAGTTTACCTATTTTATGTACAAGAAGAAAGAACCTGGAGAGAATGAGCACATAGTGCTACAGTGCTCCCGGCTGTGTTGACTGAGGTGTCAGATGCCAGCTCTGTCCTTACCAAGAGCAAGGAAGAGAACTGGCGGTGGGATGGGCGCGTCCTGCTGTGACGCCCTGCCACATGAGGTGGGGCCTGGCATTTGCAGCTGGGGCGGCTGTCCTGACTTGGCGTGTGTGCAATCAGCAAACCCCGCCCTTGGCCCCTGAGCCTGGGGGTCGCTGCTGCTGTGAATGGTGGAGGTGACAGAGCCAGGTCACAGTGTCCTCGACTCCACTCCTGTTCCGGAAATGAGGCCGCTGAGATGGCTGTGCAGGTCAAAGCTCTTCCCACCCAACCTGAGGACCAGAGTTCAGTCCCTGTGACCTCCTGATGGGAGGAAGGACATAACTCCCACAGACTCTGTCTTACACACACACACACACACACACACACACAAAATATAAAAACAACAAACCCCACAACCTAACCAGCACCACTGCCGACAGCTTCAAAGTACACAATCACCACGCAGCAGAAGACATCCATTAGACCATCTCCCCTCGCGGTGGCAGTGGAGAGAGGGAGGATGGTGCCGTCTCCCATGATGCTTCCATGAATTCGATCAAGCATGGGGCGGGGCCAGGCTGTCACTCATCCTTGACTATGTCTCAGTCTCGTGGTTGACAACCCAGCAGGTCACACCCAAGGGTAGGGAGGCAGAGCTGCGAGAGGAGAGGGGGCCTGACGCTCACTCACGTCATAGCGCAGCCTCATTTGTCCTCCTTCCTAGTCTGCTCTGCCATCTTCCCCAGGCTCCAAGCTCGGCGTTCCATGCAGGTGGGAGAGAGGGACCAGGTATGGGCACAGTAGGTGTTCCGTCTCCCTCGGGATGTGGCTCGTCCTTTCTCTTTAGGACAATGGCTGCATGGTGGCCTAGGCCCCAGGGTGTGGCTGGGCCTCTCCAGGACTTGTCCGTCACACCCAGCGGCACCATTTTGCTTCGGGGTCCCCAAGCATCCTATTTTAGGCCGTCTCTTCTGTGTTCGGTCCTGTGACATTGTCTCACACTGTTGCCCAGGCTGGCTTTGGGACCATCCTCCTGCCTCAGCTTCCCAGATGTGAGTGACAAGGCCCGACCTGACTCTGTTTTTCTTTCTTTACCATGTTGTTCCAGAAATGAACACTCAAGTGACCGCCAAGTAGAAAGGTGGGAAGATGGACAGGTTGCTGAAGTGCTTGCCGTGTGTGTGAGAGTGTGTTCCTCTGTGTGTATGTGTGTGTGAGAGAGAAAGACAGAGAGAGAGAGAATATGTGTGTGTGTGTGTTAGTTTTCTGTCTCTCCCTCAGAGGCCTGGTGATCCTTGAATCACACTGGCATTTGAGTGAAACATGAAGCATTAACAAGGCAACTGGGGTCTCAGTTTCCCCTCCCCCACCCACAGTCAAGAGACATCAAATATGCTTGGGGGGGAGGCTGGTGTGGTGGAGGCAGGGGAGCAGGGGAGGGCACAGGGCAGGCAGTAGCACAGCGGTGGGCTGTGTGTGTGTGTGTGTGTGTGTGTGTGTGTGTGTGTGTGTGTGTGTGTCAGGGAAGGAGGAAGCAGATCTGTGGCCAGCGGGCAGATTCCTCAGCTTTCTTTCCTCTGCTGCATGAAGACACCCGAGGTGAATGCACAGACGAGGGGACACGCCCTTGGGCTGCTGTGGTGTGAGAGGTTGTGGG